>NW_020679710.1:0-3037 GCF_002925995.2 Terrapene triunguis | reverse complement strand
TCCCCCCCCCCCCCCCGACCTCAGTCAAGGGACTGATTTATTCATCCTTTGTAGCTAGTTGGCTTATCTGGCATTCTTTTCAAAAGGGCTGTTGAGATTTGGCACAGTGAAGGGGGAATGCTTAGGATAAAGAGAACCAATCATTCTGGCTTCTAAGGGTATGTCTACACTACGAGGGTAGTTCGATTTTACTTAAATCGAATATGTGTAATCGATATTGCAAAGTCGAACGTGTGTGTCCACACCAAGGAGAGTAATTCGACTTTGTGAGTCCACACTAACGGGGCGAGCGTCGATATTGGAAGCGGTGCACTGTGGGCAGCTATTCCACAGTTCCCGCAGTCCCCGCTGCCCATCGGAATTCTGGGTCGAGCCGCCAATGCCTTCTGGGTAAAAAAATGTGTCGTCATCCGTCCGTCACTAACGCCCTCCCTCCCTCCATGAAAGCGCCGGCGGGAAATCAGTTCGCGCACTTTTCTGGTCAGTGACAGCGCGGACGCCACAGCACCGCGATCATGGATCACGCTGCGACCATCGCTGCACTTGTGGCCGTTCTCAACACCTCGCAGCTTATCATACACCTTACCCTGAGGCAGATGCAGAGTAATCAGGTGAGGAGGCTACGACACCGCCGTGATGGCCTGAAGTCGGAGAGTAGCACAGAGCTGTCAGAAACCACGAGCCCCAGCGCCCAGGACATCATGGTGGCAATGGGTCATGTGGATATTGTGGAACGGCGATTCTGGGCCCGGGAAACAAGCACGGATTGGTGGGACCGTATAGTGCTTCAGGTCTGGGATGAATCCCAGTGGCTGCGAAACTTTCGCATGCGGAAGGGGACTTTCCTCGAACTTTGAGAGTTGCTGTCCCCTGCCCTGAAGCGCCAGAATACCAGGATGAGAGCAGCCCTCACAGTTGAGAAGCGAGTGGCCATAGCCCTCTGGAAGCTTGCAACGCCGGACAGCTACCGGTCAGTCGCGAACCACTTTGGTGTGGGCAAATCTACCGTGGGGGTTGTTGTCATGCAAGTAGCCAACGCAATCGTCAAGGTACTGCTCTCAAAGGTAGTGACCCTGGGAAACGCGCAGGTCATCATAGATGGCTTTGCCGCGATGGGATTCCCAAACTGTGGTGGGGCTATCGATGGGACTCACATCCCTATCCTGGGACCGGACCACCAGGCCAGCCAGTACATCAATAGAAAGGGCTACTTTTCAATGGTGCTGCAAGCACTGGTGGACCATCGAGGACGTTTTACAAACATCTACGTCGGATGGCCGGGCAAGGTTCATGACGCTCGCGTGTTCAGGAACTTTGGTCTGTTTAGATGGCTGCAGGAAGGTATTTACTTCCCAGACCACAAAATAACTCTTGGGGATGTGGAGATGCCTACAGTCATCCTCGGGGACCCAGCCTACCTGCTAATGCCCTGGCTCATGAAGCCCTATACTGGCGCCCTGGACACAGAAAAAGAACTGTTCAACTACCGTCTGAGCAAGTGCAGAATGGTGGTGGAGTGTGCTTTTGGCCGTCTCAAAGGGAGATGGAGAAGCTTACTCACTCGCTGTGATCTCAGTGAAACCAATATCCCCATTGTTATAGCAGCTTGCTGTGTGCTCCACAATCTGTGTGAGAGCAAGGGGGAGACCTTTATGGCGGGGTGGGAGCTAGAGGCAAATAGCCTGGCTGCTGATTACGTCCAGCCAGACAGCCGGGCGATTAGAAGATCCCAGCGGGACGCCCTGTGCATCCGGGAGGCTTTGAAAGCTAGGTTCCTGAGTGAGCAGGGCAACCTGTGACTTTTCAGTTTGTGGACAGAAAAGCTGAACCTGCCCCCGTTTCTTTACCCAGTTCATTTTGACTATACTCTCTAGTTACATACCCCCTTCACCCCCTTCCCCTTCCCAAAAAATAAAATCATTTCTATTTTGTTAATGAACACCGTTGTCTGTATTGCTGTTTTCGCGGGAATGTTTTAAACCGGGGACGCAGACTGTGGCGGGGGGCGGGTTTAGTGTTCTGATGCAAATGATGCTTCTAAACTCCCGGAATGACAGGCTCCGCACTGGTGCACTGGTTATTTCAATGGAGCCTGCCAGCACTCCTGGGGGGGACTGCGTGTATGTGTCGGCTATGTGACTTTCTGGCAGGGGGGGGTAGGGTTACATATCCCCTGCTGCGTGGATCTGTGAGCCAGGATAAGGACCGCTGCATAAGATCTGTAACTGCCCTCCCCCGCCACAAAGTCACAGAGCCGACACATACACGCAGTCCCCCCCAGGACCACCTCCCAGACTGACCAGGGTAACCAGTGACTGCATTGTGTATGTGTCCTGATGCTGGACCTGACACCGCCTCTGTACCCTGCTAAAGGTCACTGTCCTGTCCAATTACCAAGCCCCTTCCCCCCCCTCCAGACAGACTCTCCCTCAAAAGATCCTGACTGAAACAGTAATGAACAGAAACAAACATTTTATTGTGAACCACACATGAAACGTGGGGGGTGAAACTTGGACGGGGGCTTGTGTGAGGTGGGTAGGAAAGGACTTATCAAATTTTGGGGAATGTCAACCTTCTAGTGCTAGAGCAGTCTGCAGGGGTTGACTGAAAGTTTTAACGGCCCTTGCCGCCCCTCCTTCTTTGGACTTTGGGTGAGGGTGGTGTGGGACTTGGTGGCGGGTGAGGGCGGTTACAGATAGACTGCAGCGGGGCTCTGTCCTCCTGCCTCCGGTCTTGCAGAACATCCACAAGGCGCCGGAGCGTGTCCGTTTGCTCCCTCATTAGTCCAAGCAGCTTTTCAGTAGCCTGTTGGTCCTCCTGACGCCACCTCTCCTCCCGTTCCATGACTGCTCGGTGCATTTGTGACAAGTTCTCCCTCCACTGTGTCTGCTGGGCTGCCTGGGCTCGGGAGCAGCCCATTAGTTCTGAGAACATGTCTTCACGCGTCTTCTTCTTCCTCCGCCTAATCTGCGCTAGCCTCTGGGAGTGTGCTGACAGGCTGGGTTGGGAGACAGTCGCAGATGTGTCTGTGTGAATT
>NW_020679709.1:0-5093 GCF_002925995.2 Terrapene triunguis | reverse complement strand
ATGTCTGTCTCTGCCGTGGGCCCCCTCAGGGAGTCCCCTCACTCTGGATCCCCGGGGCCTCCACCCCCCGAAGGGAACAATGCCCCCCTTCCCCCAGCCCTGTTCTCCAGACCAGAGCGACTCTCAGCCAGCATAAAACAGGAGGGTTTATTGAGCGTTGAACACAGCTCAGGAAACTCTCAGGACCTCAGGCCTGTCCTCCCTCAGCCCAGCACACCCCAGTCTCTCTGCATCCAGGTGGGCTCTGCCTGCTCCCCCTCTCCAGCCCAGAGCCTCCTTGCTTCCCAGCTGGGCATCTGAGATCACCGGCCCCAAGTCCCGCCTCTGTCCATTGTCTTCTCTCCAGGGAAACAGGGTCGTAAACCGGGTCCCCTGGGCCTCCTCTCCTCTCTTCTGTCCTCTGGCCCCCTCTGGCTGGAACCGGCTGGTCAGGTCACCGGGGTCCTCTCTTTACAGCCCATTGTCCTCCCACTGGCCAGAACCGGCTGTGACTCCTGAGCTGGGTCTCCGGGTCGTCAGGTCACCAGTCGCTGGGGTCTCCATCCTCCAGGCCATTGGCTGGGGTCCTAAGTTCCCTCTCCGGTCCTATGTACCAACAAACTCCCTCTCCCCTCACCTCTTTAAACCCGCAGCACGTAGGGAAACTGAGTCCCACTCCCTCTGCATGCAAACCATTGGAAAAACAAGGAAACAACAAGAAAATCCCCCACTTCATCACACTTGCATCCAAGAGTTTTAAAAGAGCTGACCAAGGAGCGATCTGGCCTATTAATGTTGATTTTCAATAAGTTTTGGAATCCTGGGGAAGTTTCAGAAGACAGGAAGAACGCTAAAGATGGCCAATATTTAAAGAGGATGAACAGGATGACCAGGATAATTATAGACCTGTCAGTCTGACATTGATCCCAGGCAAAAAAATGGAACGGCTGATATAGGACTTGATTAACAAAAATTAAAGGAGCGTAATATAATTATCTGAAAGAAGAAAATATCACTGTTAACATTTTGCAGATAACACAAAGCATGGGAGAGTAGCCAGCTGCCGAGGGGCCCTTGAATCTAGCGGAGAGAGCCTGGCAGGACAAGAACCAGCAGCCGGAAGCTGAAGCCAGACCAAGTCCAGTTAGAACCTGGGCACCGCCTGGCAGCAGCGTGGGGGAGTAACCCCTGGAACCCGCCCCCCAGAATGGGGGGACACGCCCAGACCAGCTGCCCTCCTGGCCCATGCTGCAGTCACTGGACTCCGTATGGGGTGACAGGGTGGAAGTCTCCGGCCTGGCTCTGTGGGTCTGGGAGTTACGTGCTGAGAAGGTGAATCGGCCCTGGGGAGGGAGGCTTCGGCCACCATCAGGTCCTGTGGCTGCTCCGGCCTCGGCCACTCCCCCATGGCCCCCGTTTGCTTGCTGCGGTGTTAAGTTGTTTGGATTCCCTGGGCTCTGGCCAGGGAGAGGTTAAAGCCGCTTTGCTGAGTCACCAGCGCTGGCTGTTTATTCCTGTGCTGGCCCAGACGGGGCCAGGGCGCTCCCGACCCAGGGCCGATTCCCGGCAGAGCATCCTCCCGAGCCGCTGTGCACCAGGCAACCGCCTGCCTTCCTTCCATGCCTGCAGCAGCGTCTCTGCAGGCCTGGGCTGCTCCCTGCAGCAGCCCACTGCCGGGGCCGTGCGGGATCTGGCTGTGTCTGGGGAGGAGCAGGGGGAGCCTTGCCGGTGTGGGAGTGGAAGAGTGGTCATTACAGCCCAGCTGGGGCCTCCCCCTCCCCCTCTCTGTCCCACTCCCGACGCCCCAGTTTCAAGCCTCGTCCACCTCCTCCCCCTGGTCAGGTGGTCTATAGCAGACGCCCACCACGACATCACCCTTGTTGCTCTTGCCTCTAAGCTTAACCCAAAGACTCTCAACAGGTTTTTCTCCAGTTTCATGCTGGAGCTCTGAGCAGTCATACCGCTCCCTGACATACAGTGCTTCCCCTGCTCCTCGGCTTGCATCTCCCTTGCTCTGCTCCAGCCTCTTCCTCCGGCCGCCCCATAACTCAGTCTCCCCTCCCACTGAGAGAGGCAAGGTCCTCGCCGTTCCCCAGCGGGGCGAAGGAGTGGATCTCTGAGCTCCCCTTGGCTCTCAAAGCCGCCACCTGAGAGGCCTGAGGTGATGCCCCGGAACGGCATGGGCCAGGGCTCTCTGTCCTGTGGGTACAGTGGCGTGGAGCATGACTGGGAGGATCTGGAGACAGACCCGGCTGGGCTGCAGCCCTGGCCCTCCCGGGCCCGTAGCAGGGGGTGGGTGCCTGGCTAGCCGGCTGGATGTGCCCTTCGGAGACGGACGCGGCGAGAACGTGCAGCTGCACAGGGGGCTGCGCTCAGAGGGCCCAGTCCAGCCCAGCGGTAACTCGGGGGGGATGGCGCCTGCTTACCCCAGGGCTGCGTTTAGTCCGTAGGCCGTGTTCCCCGTACCCAGCCGCTGCAGCTCTAGGGCTGGGTCCTGCCATCCCCGCCGGCAGACGTTCCCAGGAGCTCCCCGGCCACACGCTAGACCCAAAGCAGACGCTGCTGGTCGGTCAGCGCATCCCTCCTGGAGCAATGCCAGTAGGCCCGGCCATGCGGAGGGTCTTGTTGGGCCCGGCTTAGCACCCAAGACACACGCGGCGTCCCCAGAAAAACTCCCGTGCTGCCTGGATGGGCACCACGCACCCCTGCCTCGCTTTCCCCAGGCCTACCTCAGGGAAACCCGCCGGGGCTGGCACCAGCCACACCTGTCTCCAGGTAAATCAGGGCCTTACCCGTATGCCCAGGAAAACAATGGCACCACCCAGCCGCCCAGTCACTACTGCAGCCCCAGGCCAGTCCATGCTGCCCCGCTGCTGAGTCTGCCAGGGGCTGGCTGACCGCAGCTATGACCCAGCCGGCTTAGAGCACCGAGGCAGGGCCGGGCCCAGCTGAGCTTGGCTAAGTATCCCTGCCCTTCGCCCCGCTGCGTCCGCTGCCTCTGGGCTTGCGGACACACAAGGGCAGCTGGCAAAGAGCCCACAAGCCACGGCTGCCGCAGCTGCCGGCCAGTTCCCAGAGATGAAGCCGGGGAACTGATGCAGGGACCGGGAAGGCCTGGGGCCCCGGGCCAGAGCACAGCACCACCCGGCACTTCACAGTGACAGGTGCTGGCTGGGGGCCGGGGCTGTGAGCTGCTGTTTAAAGGGCCAGGGCTCTTACAGGGCTGCCCCACTGCGCCTTCAGCTATTGATTGGCACTAGGATCATTTCTAAGGTGCCCCTCACCATAGTGCCTTGGCACAGGTGTTAGGCAGGGCGCTAGAGAGCGCATCTCTTTTCCCCCATGTGACGTTATGAGTGTGATATAATATCTCATTGAAAGGTGACAGGGCCAGAAAGAGTTAATCAACTCCCAGACTGACCTGAGCCATGGCCCAACTTTAGAGATTGGCTAGGAAGATCTGTAAATGAACAGAGCTTTGAAATGCAGCCGGCATTGTTTGGGTATGTCTACACTACAGGATTAATCCGAATTTAGATAATTCGAATTTGGGAAACAGGTTGTATAAATTCGATTGTGCGCGGCCACACTAAGCACCTTAATTCGGTTTTAAACCACATTAATTCGGTGGTGTGCGGCCACACTACCCCATTAACTTAAACACAGTAATTCGGTGGTGTGCGTCCACACTAACCCTAATTCGAATTAACAAAATCGATTTAGGCTCTACTCCGTTCGTCGAGGTGGAGTACAGAAATCGATTTAAAGGGCCCTTTAATTCGAATTAACTGGCTCTGTAGTGTGGACGGGTGAAGGGTTAATTCGGATTAAGGCAGCTAAATCCGAATTAAAGTCCTAGTGTGGACCAGGCCTTAGAGGTAGAAGGAGAGCTGTGTGCTCAGGGCTTGTGATGTAAGCAAACAAGTCTTGTCTATTGCTACAGCTTTGATTCAAAGATCAAAAAAGGAATATTAACATTTATGATGATACTTGAGGGAAATAGTATTATTGTCTCTATGTCTCTTTGAAGGTTGAGGTAACCTGTATCTGAACTGTTTAATGGATAGATTACCCTGTGCTAATTGCCAGGATGTTTGGAAGGAGAATTAAGCCTATTGTTTTCTCAGGCCAAAAGGCTGCTGGAAATGTATAAGAACCCTGGGACATGATCCTTCTTCATCTCAGATCTGCTTTGGGTTTCAAGAGCGGGAAACCTTAAGCCACAAGGATTGAGATCCCCAGTCACTGACTGGAGACACCCTGAATATGGACATTGGACTATAACCTCTGGACTATTTCTAAAAGGACTTTTGGCAACTACAGGCTCATCTCTGCTATGCATCTGAACCTCAAGAATTGAATTCAAGTCTGTCTGTATATTGATCTTTTAACCAACACTCTCTCTCTTTTCTTTTTAATAAATTTTAGCTTAGTTAATAAGAATTGGCTAGAGCGTGTATTTTGGGTAATACATGACCCCATGACCCTCCACTTTGTTCAGTCTGTCGACTTTATGCCCTTGATAATTCGGCATGTGGAGCGCGCAGCGCAGACAAGACAATCAAACATCCTGAACGCAATGTCTCGCACCAGGTCGCCCTTCTGGGTTCCGGCAGGCAGGGTCCTCTGCCCCCTGCCTGCCCTGCCCCTCTGGCAGCCCCCCTCCCCCATCTTAATCTGCTGCAAAATGGCTCTATCCCGCAGTCCCCACCCCAAGTCCTGCTGGGGTCACCTGCTTCTTTTGTTCCTTTCCCATTGTTCCCAGCCCTCGCCCCCTTCAGACAGGAGGGGGAAGCGTCTTCTCCCTGGCAGAGCAAACCTCTTGTCCCCAGGCGTTTCACTCTGCCTGGACGATCAGCTGAGCGCCGATCACGTCCCGTTGTCACTGGCCTGGCAGAGACCTAACACAGACCTGGATCCGCTTTGCGTGACGCAGCCTTTTCATGAGACCATTTCACAGCATCAGCCACAACTCCGACGTGGTGCCAGCAGCGGCCCCAGCGCATCGCGAGTGGGCGCGTGGTCCCAGCAGCGGCCCCAGCACGTCGCGAGTGGGCGCGTGGTCCTGGCAGCGGCCCCGGCGCGTTGCGAGTGGGCGCGTGGTCCCGGCAGCG
>NW_020679708.1:0-9013 GCF_002925995.2 Terrapene triunguis | reverse complement strand
CAGGCGATTCTGATCCAAACACAACGCGTGGTCATTTTTCCACAACAATCTTGGTGCCGTGACTCGGATCCACAGACTGTCCACCGGACCAGGAGACCGCGGACCATTCCCCTCCGAACCCAGCCGGCACTTGATAGGTGAGAGACCTTTTAAATCTCTATTTGGGTTATCGGTGGAGGACTGTCCGTAGGCCCTGGGTCGGGTGAGTAGCAAGCTGGATACGGACCTTTGCTGCCAGACTCGCCTGACAACTTTTTGGTTTCCCCGGGAAGAGCCACGGGTAAGTGGCTGGGAGTCAGGGTTCCCACAAGGATAGGCCTCGGTTGTAGGCCTTACCTCAGCGTTTGTGTGCAAGTGTGAATGAAAACGAGTGAGGGTCATAGGAAGTCGCCCAGAGCTTTCTGCGAGGCCTTGAGGCTTACGACCAGGAATGTCTCTAAAGCAAGCCCTATGACCCGTGTGAGTGGCCTGATAGTGTTCAGGGGGAGCTCAGGATCGTGGGAAAAAGGGATTATAGGTTCAGGAAGACGCTATCGGAAACCTAGGGATTGAGAGATTGGATCTCACAGTCGGTAACCTCGGGATAGCTGACCAAAACCCTATAATCAGGTAGACTCCAGGAATGTAAATGTAATTGGTATACTAGAGATGATCATTATAATGTATATTTTTATTGGTGTAAGGAAACAGTAAAACGGCGCCATAAATCTCAAGTAGGGAGTCCCAAGGACTCCTAAGAAAAGCTTAAAAAAGATAAAAAGGATATTGACTCTCTTCTGTAACCCCGCTGGCCAGCAGATATCGCTCTATTTATCTAGACCCTTTCAAGAGGCAAAGCTCTTTGGAGTATCCCCTCCACACCTCCTGATGATCTTATAGACCTGTTATTGTCAATTTTTCTCTTTAGTCCTTGTTTATCGGTTAACCTTTTGGGAAAAGACTTGTGTAAATTAAATTGTATAATCTGCTATACCCCAGATGGTGTGTATCTGGACGTGCCTGGTCCCGCTCACAATGAAGTCCTGGCAGTTTATAGGAGAAGACTGACCCCAGCCCTTCCTCGTTGCAACAGGAACTGCTGGTTAAGGTCTCTCCCTCCCTGTGGGCTTTGTGAGCCGATCATGCCAACCAGGTTGGGTGCATTGGGTCTGCCCAGCCCGTTAAGATTCACCTAAACCCAGCAAGAACCCTTCCCAACGTGCAGCAGTATCCTCTATCAGAAAGGCCAAAGAAAAATCTAATCTGTTGTTACCTCCTTAATTTAACAAGAAGTCATTATTTCTATGGTCAGTAAGTGTGACTCCCCCGTTTTATCATGCTGTTCATACTGTTGGTCTTTCTTTCTCTCCCGTTGTCCCTAGCCCTGTTATTATTCTTTTTTATAATGCACCAGTGCTGAGGGGTTATTATCGCCTCAAAAAAAATTGTATTAAGTCCAGACATAAAGAATTAAAGTTATTATTAAATAAGATGCATCTAGATGTAATGTGTATATGTAAATAGGTGTATATAAATAAATAAAAGGGGGGTTAGTTAAAAGGCCCACCCTCCTTGCTAAATTGGTAGTGAAACAATGCCTGTGCCCATGGAAAGAAATAATGCAGCAAAGAAAAAAGGATCGGGCCCATACAAGCAGGCAATCACAGTTTGAGGAAGTTGAAAGAAAGAAAGTTAAAAGTTAACTCTGTAGTTACTGGAGGGAATCAAGCAGTAAAACTTGGTAGGAATGTCTGTAAGTAATCCAGGCAAGATGTTATTTAAGTGGAATTATTCAACTATGAATAATTTAGTCGAATTTGCTGAAGAACACTCCTGCTGTGTACAATCTGTATTTTATAAGTTTGAGATAAATTGGTATTGTTTAAAGTTGCAAAACTGAGAATACTTTTGCCAGACACAGAACACTAGTGTTGTTTAAGGTATTTAGCATTTAATCCTTAAGGTGACTTAATGCTTTACAAGATTTAAATTGTTTTAAATAAAGACCAAAGGTTGTGGCTGCAGCAGGGTAGTCAAAGCCAGGAGAATAAAAGATTTGAATTTGTTTTTGGGTAACAAAATAGCAGATAAAAGATCTGGTAAAGAGAGAGAAGGACAGTGCCCCTGGCTCTGTGTGGTCGAGCTGTCACTTTGCTGTGGGTGCATGAAGATTTTGTAAGCACAAAAGAAACAGTTACACCTTGTGTAGAAATTGATGGAGAGGATATGTATTTTCCCCAGAACATGTGCAGTGTATATTGGAGCAGAGGTAAAAGAAATGCAAACCTACCAATATAGGTTATGTTGTTTTTTTTCAGATCACTGTGTGTTTGAAAACAGGAGTTAAAAGTTAATTGTGTCCTTTTTAAGTAAGAGTCTTTAAGCTGTGAATAGCTTTGAATCCAGAAGCAAGCCAGAAAGCATCTGTACTAATGCAAATTATCTTAACTGATAATGTAGAAGCCACTGAAACCTGGGCTGCCTATAAAACAATTACAAGGAAATCAATAAGAGTATTTGTATATAAAGGAAATATTTTAAGCAATGACTGACTACCCAGAAGAGGTAGACTTCTGTTCTTTTGTCTTTCAGATAATCAAAGAAAAACAGATGCCAGCTGAACAGCATTCAATGTACCATGCATTTACTGGTTCAATAGGAATTATTTTTGTGTTCTGTGTCCTGTCTTGTGGTGTTTGTCTTGTGGCCAGAATTGTTGTGTTTAATATTTTTTATAGAACAGTCTAGTTTAAAATTAAATAGAACGGTTAAATAAAAAAAAAGCAGATACTTGTTTTATTCAACTTGGAATACAAAGTGTTTGGATAAATCAGAAAAATGTGATATACTAAAGTTTAATACATTTGCTTAAGTAAGAAAAAGAAACTTCATTGGCCAGATCTTTTAATTGAAAAAAAAATTGTTGTTAAAATTTGTATACCAACAGTCTTTGGAAGCAAGGACATGGAAGGTTAACCCACTCCCTATATTGCCCATGGGATACTTCTGGCTACCTCAGATTTCTAGCCAGAGGGCTGGGGAGGGAGGAAAGCTATTGGACACCAGAGGTTGTACCGAGTGGACTCCTCAAAAGTGGGTGTGCTTGTCCTGGTTTGTTGCTCCATAGCTCTGTAATAAAGTTATTTTACTGGAAGGGTAAATGTGGCATACATAGAATAATAAGACTAATGTACTGTATAGTGGACCCCCGAGGCAGAGGAAGCCTTCACCCAAATTAAAAAGGCTCTTACGAGGGCCCCTGCCCTAGGTCTTCCAAAATTATCAAAAGCCCTTTACTCTTTATTGTCATGAAAGAGAGGGAATAGCTCAGGGGGTCCTTACTCAAACCCACGGTTCTGTTCAGAGGCCCATTGCTTATTATAGCTCCCCTCTGGATCCAGTAGCGACTGGACTCCCCCCTTGTCTCAGGGCGGTGGCTGCAGTTGCAGTCCTGGTTGAGACTTCTGCTACTCTTGTTCTCGGATCCCCTTTGTGCGTTGCTGTTCCACGTGCAGTGACGGCCTTATTT
Organism: Terrapene triunguis; assembly: GCF_002925995.2. NCBI lineage: Eukaryota > Metazoa > Chordata > Testudines > Emydidae > Terrapene > Terrapene triunguis. The sequence continues at coordinate 5,505 of NW_020679708.1, read as the reverse complement.
TTAAAGGGGAATACCCAGCATCTTTCTAATTCTAGACTTACTAAATATGAGATGATGCTTATAAATGCTTCTAATGTAACTCTTTCTCGTTGTCCTGTCCTCAACCCTGCCTCTCTTCTCCCTATCGCATCTGATGGGGAACCACATGATTGTCTTACTGTAACCGCCGAGCTTTCTACCCCCCCGAGTTGATTTAAAGGATACCCCGCTTCATAATCCCGATCTATTATTTTATGTATGTAAGCAGAGTCAGGATGAGCTCTACCCTGACATCTGGTGGTGAATTATGGCGAGTGTGGAAAAGAACTCCAGGGGCGGATCTTGTTTGCATAGGCCCACCCACACGCATAGCATGAGCCCACAGCAACCGAAAGTGGTTACTTTGGCTGGTGTGGGATCCCCAGTTTCTCTGTTATTGGGGCAGGAAGAATAAAGTTTTGTTACCCTGATTCTGTGAATCAAGGCCAGTGGAACTGTTGTATGACAGAAGGACTGAGTGAATCCTTCACCATTACCTAAGTAGCATTTGCTTGTCAAGGGGCATGGGTTACAAAACCCAGTGAATTGAGAGAGGATGGGGACAGGTATTTGTACCTGATGGTATGGGCCCCCTCTGAGGGTTTGAAGCACCAATTGCACCGCCTCCTCTCTCCACTGTTGAATGTCAGAGCTAACTTTGATTCCCTTAGGAGTCTAGTTACAGGCTGCTGAGCTGAATTCACTTTGGGCCAATGGTGCACCAGCACTGGGGCTCCCCTACTTGAGCTGAAATCACAAAAGAGCTGATGTTATTAAGAGCTGAGATCACTGAATGCTGTGTTAACTAGTGGGGGAGCCTGAAGCTATATTGCTCAGCAGCTGGCGGAGCAATTTGTGGGGACGACTGGAGGAGCAGTGAGCGGCGTGGAGCCTTGCGGGGCCGGTTGGAGTGGCCCAAGGAACGGCGAGCGGAGCTGTTTGCGGGGACGGCTGGAACGGCTCACAGGTCGGTGAGCGGAGCGGAGCAGCTTGTAGAGCGGAGCAGTTCGTGGGCTGGCAGGAAAGTGGACTGGCTCGTGGTAAAGGCTGCGGCGGAACCCCCACGGAGAAACAGACGGCTGGCCAGCCTTGGATCACGTAAGGTGCCCCTTAACACCCTGCGTGCCCCCCCCCCTTTTTTACTCTGGGGCTGCACTGACCAGGGACAGAGACTTTGGGGGTTGTTGGACTTTTGGGACTTTGGGGTTGCTGGACCCCAGAGACTTTGGGGGTGTTGGACTTTGGGGACTCTGGGTGATTTTTGGGTTGCTGGATTCAAGAACCAAAGGGAAAGGACACAGCCCCATTTGCTGGGGTGGGTTTTGCTCATGGTTTGTGTTATGAATCCTGTTTGTGGTGTTTTTTCCAATTTTATGCTGATGTCGTTTACCTCATGTTATTAAACATTTTCTGCTACACTCAGACTCCGTGCTTGCGAGAGGGGAAGTATTGCCTCTTAGAGGTACCCAGGGGGGTGGTATGTAATTGTCCCAGGTCACTGGGTGGGGGCTCGAGCCGGTTTTGCATTGTGTTATTGAAACGGAACCCCTAGATACAGAACCCGGCCCTTGTTGCTGCCAACTTAGATGGGCAGAAGGGTTACATGTAGATGGGTCCTGTCTTAGAAATCCGGCGGGTTTGCTTGTTGCTGGTTATGCTGTTTGTTCTCAATATGAGCCTGTGGAGGCTTATTCCCTCCCGGAAGCCCGCTCTGCCCAGGTTGCTGAATTGATTGCTCTTACTCGAGCTTGTATATTAGCAGCGAAAAAAATCTGTTACTATTTATACGGATTCCCGGTATGCATTCGGTGTGGTCCATGATTATGGACAGCTCTGGAAACACCGAGGGTTTCTCACATCAAAAGGGGGGAAAATTTGTAATGGACCTTATGTTGAGGCTCTTCTCTCTGCTCTGCAACTCCCCTCTATCATAGCAGTTGTAAAATGTGTTGTTCACCAAAAACCCTATGATGATGTTACTAGAGGAAATGCCTTGGCAGACGCTACTGCCAAGCACGCGGCCCTTTCTGGGTCTCCGGCTTTAATCGAGTCTGTTTTTGTTTCACAACTCCCCTCCATAGCTGCTACCCTTCAGGATTTAGCTATTATGCAAGATTCGACTCCCGAGTCTGAAAAAAACAAGATGGAGGCGGAATGGTTGTTTTTTATATCCGGATACCTTGTGGCGCTCACCTACTGGCCGCTTGGTAGCGCCCAAGGCTTTACTCCCCTATCTTGCACGTGTGGCCCATGGTATGGCTCACGTAAGCAAAGGGGGAATGATTGCATCAGTATTGCAGCATTGGTATGCCCCAAATTTTCCTATAATGGCTCAACAGTATTGTAACTCTTGTTCTACCTGTCTAGCCCACAACAGTGGCAAACCGGTAAGAACCAGACTTGCTGGACATCCTGCCCCTTGGGGACCCTTTGTGAATATTCAGATTGATTTTATTAGCATGCCCAATGCTGTTCTTATGAATATGTTCTTGTTTGTGTTTGTATGTATTCCGGATGGATAGAGGCCTACCCTTGCGTAAAGGCCGATTCTCTAACTGTAGCAAAAAAATTGTTAAAGGACTTTGTTCCCCGATTTGGTCTGCCTCTCTCAATTAACAGCGATAGAGGTACCCATTTTACAGGCCAAATCATGCAACAGATTTGCAAGGCTCTCAACATTTCCCAGCACTTGCATTGTGCTCACCATCCCCAGAGTGCGGGGGCAGTGGAACGGAAAAATGGGGAACTGAAGAACAAGATCTCTAAGATCTGTAAGGAAACTGGTTTAAAGTGGCCTGATGCCCTTCCCCTCGCTCTCATGTATATGAGAAGCACTCCCTCGCGTAAGCATGGTTTATCCCCCCATGAGATCCTTATGGCTAGACCCATGAGGATGCCAGTATCCCCTCCCCCACTCCAACACTACTTGGACTTGCAACTGAATGATGATACCAATATGACATATTGTCAGACTCTAATACGATGCATCAGATCTCTTCACAAATAGGTCCAAAGTGCTCTGCCTGAACCAGCTGATACTCCGTGCCACCCCTTGCAGCCTGGAGATTGGGTCTATATAAAGGTGCACCAGAGAAAAACTGTTTTGGCTCCATGCTGGAAAGGCCCTTTCCAAGTCCTATTAACCACCAACACCGCTGTGAAGTGCCAAGGACTGCCTGCCTGGACCCATGCTTCTCACTGTAAAAAGACCCCTTCACCTCGGGAGGGCTCTCTGACTGATAAGCCTATTTCTCCTTCAAGCTCTGCTGTGCCTTCTAGACAGCAGGGAGAAAGGACAAGGTGAAGTGCTAGTAACCTCTCCCTTGTATGATGCTGAACCACGACTGATTCAGGAAAAGAAAAGAAGGAACACTCACTCCATTGAAACCACCAAAGTCCAGGGATTCCTGACTACAAAAGACATTAAAAACTGACCCTAGTAAAGAAACAAAGAATTATACACTGGCAGGAAGAAACTTCTGGGACCCATGCTTGGGAATGTGGTATTGATTGGATTTTGGAGTTTATTCTACAGGCTGCGTCCTGTGTTTTGGATAAGTCCTTCAGCATGTATTGCCCTCCCTAATTGGATTTTAAATGACAAGTACCAAAGGCACCTTGTTGCCACTGCCCCTGCCATCTCCTCCATTACACTATTACCCCTGTAACACATCCAAATACAGACAGTGCCATATATTTGATAAAACCAATGGCCAAGGCCTTCACACTTTAGTGATTTATTTAAATATTGTTTAGAAAAAGAAATTATTTTTAAGGTTCAGGATATCCCATATTAGTGAACAATTAAACGAATACCCAAAGAGTTTGTTTTGCCACTGGAAATTTTACCTGCATAGAAATTATTCCAGTGACTAATAATGTGACCTGTATCTTACTGTAATATACCCCTTCTTATGCCATTAATATCAATGCCTCCCAGAAGTACCTAAAGGTGTTTAACCAACAGATGTGGTATAGTACTACACCAAAGAGAGCTGTATTAGGATATCAATGGATTGTAATTAATGCTACATTAGGGACTGTTAAATTTGTATTGCCCTTATCCAGTTTCCAGATCACCTCTATGTTCAAAGCGGGGTGGGGCTGCCATTAGATTAGCACAACAGAGGGCTTGGGTTATTTCCTCTAGAAAAAAGAGAGACTTGACCGGATCTCTATGGAATGAAGCCAATAGTGTAGCTACAATTTGGAATATCTATAAAAACCAACAGCATGCAGAAAAATTGGGCCAATTAGAAAAGGCCTCAGGGCTTATTACAGGGGCACAACTAACCAAGGTGCAAGCCAGGGTAGGTGAGTTACATATCATTTCCGTCCTTGGTTCCTTAACCCAGAGACTTCTAGCACAGATGGTCTGGAACATCACTGGTGCTGGGGAGGCATTGCAGTGGGACACGGCATGTTCAGAGATCCAGGATTTTCTGAATGATCAGTTAGTGGCCATTCGAAGTGACCTCGAACACCAGGCCTGGCCCACTGCCCTCACAGACACCTCAGGAGTACCATCTGATCTGTGGCCATGGAGACAAACCTGGAGGTTTTCAGGATGGAGATGTGTACAGTCCCAATGCTCCTTCCAAGCGTATGGACCAGTTAAAGGGGTATGGGCACCCACTTACCGAGTCCTGCCTGGTCCATGGACGGGATGCATCTGGGACTGGGTTATTCACTGAGACATATGGGAAATAAAACCACCTGGTTTACCTAGCCAATTGATAGTCGGTGCCCCTGAAATAACACCAAATATTTAGATTGCATTGGGAAATCAATGGACACTCTGGCCATCGGAACCCCCACGGCTTCAATGCATGCGTAAACTTAAACCAGGGGAAATAGTCACTGTTAATGATAATGTTCGCTGGGAGGGTAAGGAATTGGGGACCCTCTTAACAGGAGAAATAATTTTTCAGGCCAATGACAGCTGTGTGATTGTCAAAGCCCATATTATGCACAACACCCATTTTAACCTCTCCACGATCGCCAGTAGCCAGATCATTTACTGGCCGGCGGATAAAATATTTCAATCTCCTCTCTGGTATGAAATGCCCTTTAACTGGACAACCCTGGTACCAGGCCATTTCCAAAATCTGCTTTCATTGATACCTGAGGTCCAAAAAAATTTCTGATTTATAGGGACAAATTCATATCCTTAAAAAATGTATATCAGATAGAAAAAAGGTGCCTTTCAGACAGCCTATCGACTGTCTTCCTTGTGCACTAGTCGAGACTGCTGTGTGCAGTGACCAAAATTATATACAAACACCATGTTGTTGCTATAGGTGGATTGACTGTTGTATTGGGATTGCTTGTTTTAGGATTGTGTTTTTGCTATTGCTGTTGTAAGGGATATTGCTGTGCCTGTAATTTTTCTGCTAAGCCCACTGCAAGGGAGCAAGTGGCCTTAATGATTGTTAATGAGGTTTATGATAAAAGTTGGGATGAGATAAGAGAAAAGGAAAAGACAGA
>NW_020679707.1:0-3897 GCF_002925995.2 Terrapene triunguis | reverse complement strand
ACCTTCACTCCATCCCTCTAGTCTTTAACTACACAAAGTTAATGATTCTGTGTGTGAGTGTAAAAAACTTAAGAGTACATTTTAATTTCAGTTTACTTTGGGGTAGATGGGAACACTGGAAAAACTTAGCTCTCCCACACACCACCTCTCCAGGCAAACTCAACTGGCTTCTGCTCTGATCATTTTAGCTCGGCTCTGCCAATCAGGGAAGACTTACTGTACAAACTTGGCCACTATATTTTGCAACAAAACAGTAAAATTCTGTATCTGAAAACTTTTGCTCCTCCCTTCCCCCCCCTTATAACCACCATCCAAATCAGCCAAATTGTGTGAGAGTGGGTGGCACTGTGACAAAATGCTCACGGGACTCTAAGGGTATGTCTACACTACGAGAGTAGTTCGATTTTACTTAAATCGAATATGTGGAATCGATATTGCAAAGTCGAACGTGTGTGTCCACACTAAGGACAGTAATTCGACTTTGTGAGTCCACACTAACGGGGCAAGCGTCGACATTGGAAGCGGTGCACTGTGGGCAGCTATCCCACAGTTCCCGCAGTCCCCGCTGCCCATTGGAATTCTGGGTCGAGCCGCCAATGCCTTCTGGGTAAAAAAATGTGTAGAGGGTGCTTTTGGGTAACTGTCGTCATCCGTCCGTCACTACCGACCTCCCTCCCTCCCTGAAAGCGCCGGCGGGAAATCAGTTCGCGCACTTTTCTGATCAGTGACAGCGCGGACGCCACAGCACTGCGAGCATGGATCCCACTGCAACCATCGCTGCAGTTGTGGCCGTTCTCAACACCTCGCAGCTTATCATACACCTTTCCCTGAGGCAGATGCAGAGAAATCGGGCGAGGAGGCTACGGCACCGCCGTGAGAGCCTGAAGTCGGAGAGTAGCACAGAGCTGTCAGAAACCACGAGACCCAGCGCTCAGGACATCACGGTGGCAATGGGTCATGTGGATATTGTGGAACGGCGATTCTGGGCCCGGGAAACAAGCACGGACTGGTGGGACCTCATAGTGCTTCAGGTCTGGGACGAATCCCAGTGGCTGCGAAACTTTCGCATGTGAAAGGGGACTTTCCTCGAACTTTGTGAGTTGCTGTCCCCTGCCCTGAAGCGCAAGGACACCCGGATGCGAGCAGCCCTGACTGTCCAGAAGCGAGTGGCCATAGCCCTCTGGAAGCTTGCAACACCGGACAGCTACCGGTCAGTCGCGAACCACTTTGATGTAGGCAAATCTACCGTGGGGGTTGTTGTGATGCAAGTAGCCAACGCAATCGTTAAGGTACTGCTCTCAAAGGTAGTGACCCTGGGAAACGGCCAGGTCATCATAGATGGTTTCGCCGCGATGTGATTCCCAAAATGCGGTGGGGCTATAGATGGGACTCACATCCCTATCCTGGGACCGGACCACCAGGCCAGCCAGTACATTAACAGAAAGGGCTACTTTTCAATGGTGCTGCAAGCACTGGTGGACCATAGGGGACGTTTTACCAACATCAACGTCGGATGGCCGGGCAAGGTTTATGACGCTCGCGTTTTCAGGAACTCTGGTCTGTTTAGACGGCTGCAGGAAGGTATTTACTTCCCGGACCCCAAAATAACTCTTGGGGATGTGGAGATGCCTACAGTGATCCTCGGGGACCCAGCCTACCCGCTAATGCCCTGGCTCATGAAGCCCTATACTGGCGCCCTGGACACAGAAAAAGAACTGTTGAACTACCGTCTGAGCAAGTGCAGAATGGTGGTGGAGTGCATCTGGGAGGCTTTGAAAGCAAGGTTCCAGACTGAGCAGGGTAACCAGTGACTGTTAAGTTTGTGGACACAGAAGCTGAACCTCCAGTTACATACCCCCTTCACCCCCTTCCCAAAAAATAAAATCAGTTCTATTTTGTCAATGAACACCGTTGTCTTTATTACTGTTTTCGCGGGAATGTTTTAAACCGGGGACGCAGACTGTGGCGGGGGGCGGGTTTAGTGTTCTGATGCAAATGATGCTTCTAAACTCCAGGAATGACAGGCTCCGCAGTGGTGCACTGGTTATTTCAACGGAGCCTGCCATCACTCCTGGGCGGAACTGCGTGTATGTGTCAGCTATGTGAGTTTCTGCCTGGGGGAGGAGGGTTACAGATCCCCTGCTGCGTGGCTCTGTGATCCAGGATAAGGACTGCAGCATAAGATCTGTAACTGCCCTCCCCCGCCACAAAGTCACAGAGCAACCCCCCCCCCCCAGGAGATGAAAACCACCTCCCAGACTGACCAGGGTCACTAGTGACTGCACTGTGTATGTGTCCTGATGCTGGACCTGCCCCCGCCTCTGTACTCTGCTAAAGGTGACTGTCCTGTCCAATTACCAATCCCCTTCCCCCCCTCCAGACAGACTCTCCCTCAAAAGAACCTGACTGAAACAGTAATGAACAGAAACATATTTTTTATTAACAACCAGACAGGAAACTGGGGGGTGAAAGTTGGACGGGGGCTTGGGTGAGGCGGGCAGGAAAGGACTTTTCAAATTTTGGGGAATGACAGCCTTCTGGTGCTTGAGCAGTCTGCAGGGGTGGAGTGAGAGTTTTCACGGACTCTGCCACCCCTCCTTCTTTGGACTTTGGGAGAGGGGGGTATGGGACTTGGTGGCGGGGGACTGCGGTTCCCGATAGACTGCAGCGGGGCTCTGTCCTCTTGCCTCCGTTCCTGCAGAACATCAACAAGGCGCCGGAGCGTGTCCGTTTGCTCCCTCAGAAGTCCAAGCAGCGTTTGAGTCGCCTGCTGGTCTTCCTGCCCGCCACCTCTCCTCACGTTCCATGTGTGTCCGGTGCATTTGTGACAAATTCTCCCTCCACTGGTTCTGCTGTGCTGCCTGGGCTCAGGAGCAGCCCATTAGTTCTGAGAACATGTCCTCTCGCGTCTTCTTCTTTCTCCGCCTAATGTGCGCTAGCCTCTGGGAGTGTGATGCCAAGCTGGGTTGGGAGACAGTTGCAGATGTGGCTGTGGGAATGAGGAAAAGGCAGTGAATTCCTCCGAAAGATAAATGTGGTTGTGAATCAAGAACATAGTTTTTCTCTGTGAACAAGATCATGAACCACACCTATCACATGCGCACTCAGGACAAGGTCGAATTTTCGAACCTCGCCTTCAGTGCCTGGGCTTTTGCACTGCCGATCTGGGAAGCGGGGCAGGACATGGTACTCTCTGTAGCAGGCAAACATGGTAAGCCGTAGACTTGTGGCTGCTTAAAACTGTAGAAGTACCACTGGCCTCCTTTCACATTGAAAGCACTGCCAGTCTGTGCTGCCAGCAATCGGCCAAGCAGGAACTCTGGCCCTGTCCCACCCCCTCGCGGATGAGCCAGGGAAAGATCCCTGTATGCTGCCCCTCTCCCGCCCCCACCGCGTGGCTGTAAACCAGCGGTCACAGTTCTGTAAAGGAACTTGTTGCAAGCAGTCCCAATACTAACAGTCCCCTACCTAATTCAAAGCAGGTCATCATGAGCGACATAACTCTCATGAGGATCCCGGACACCGAGATCCAACGGATGCTTCGAGAAAGCCTGCAGAGACCGGGGCCCTTTGCCGCCATGCTATGCAAGGCAATGATACCGGAGTACCTGCTTGTCTCCTGGCGCGGGAACGTCTCCTACTTCGGAGGACCAAGTAAAGCCGCTCTCCCCAGGAACCTGATGAACAGGCTATCCCATTACCTGCAGCAGAGCTTTGTGGAGATGTCCGTGGAGGACTACTGCTCTATCCCCGGACATATAGACAGGATTCTAATATAGCTGCAGTAGCAGGCACTAAAGAGTGGAGCAGCTTGGGCAGCACAATCATGCACAACCGGACACTGTTTGATTTTTTTTTTAAATAGTTGTTACTGATTACTTAAGCGCCCAGGGGGAA
>NW_020679706.1:0-1205 GCF_002925995.2 Terrapene triunguis | reverse complement strand
TGCAAGTCCTCCTAGGACCCCTCCCCCCTTCTGGAGCCGAGGTTCCCACCGAGAGGCCAGGGTGCCAGGCTGTGGTGGGAGGGGTGCAGGGAGCCAGGCCTGGGCCAGCGCCCCAAGGCGGTGAAGGGGGATGAGATGGGGGCAGAAGGGGGGTTCTCTTTAACCCTTTGCAGACTGGACAGACACAGCCTGGGGCTCAGTGGCTGGATCACATCTCCCCCAAAGCCAGTCGCTGGTAGCAGCCTCTGTGCGCCCCCCATCGCTGGCAGAGGGGTGACAGGAGGGGGAGGGGCTATGCCTTGGGTCCCAGGGAGGGGAGTTAGGAATGGCTGAGGCTGTACATAACGGAGTCTGACTCTTCCCCTATCCCATCAGTGGGGCGGTGGCCATGGGGCACAGAGGGCCACAACCCTAGATGGGAGCCTGGCCTGCCCCCTGCCCTAACAGCCAAGCAGCCTGGGGGTCCCATCCCGTCTCCCGTCCCTCCCCAAGAACTGACAGCGCTGCCAAGAGTAGCGGGGAAGGTGCTTTATTGCGAAGAGCAGGTGGCTCTGGGGGCAGCGAGCTGTGGGGGGCAGAGTCTCTGCGGGGAGGGGGCTGCTTCTAGACCTCCTCAGGGACCTTCCGGTCGAGGGTTTGGACGTCATCCAGGAAGCTCTTGGGGGTTAGGATGTGACTGGAACCTGGGGGGGAGAGAGGTGGTTGGCAGCGGTGGGCACAGTGAGGCAGGCATGAGGCTGGCATCACCATCTCCCCCATCCTTGCAGCTGGACCCTGCTCTAGTGCAGGGGGGGAGGGGCTGTCTCCTGCCCCCCGCGGCCTGGCACCACACCCCTAGTGCCGCTGTACCCTGCACAGCCAGGCAAGAATCCACACGCTGACAGCGTTCCTCACCCTTGGGTCTTAGAGGGGTGTGTGCAGGGGGTGAACCATATCCCTATGGGTGTTACTGGGGGTGTCTGACTGGACCCCCACACATGGTCCCTGGGCAAGGAGAGGCCTGGGGAGCCAGGGACTAGGAGGTCAGGTGTCTAGATACAGGCCATGCGTGGCTGAGGCAGGTGGGGCAAGCGCATCTGTTCCCAGGCCCCCGGGTGCGGGAGGACAGAGGGTGGCAGGGGCGCCCTGTGGGTGCTAGGCAGGCAGTTCTAGGGTCTCCCCCCTCCCAGGGGGTCCCGACTGTCCCTGACCTGGGCATTCCAGCC
>NW_020679705.1:0-3808 GCF_002925995.2 Terrapene triunguis | reverse complement strand
CCAGAGCCCAGGGACCTGCTCCAGCCTCATCCTCCCTGCTGGGCTAGGCCCTGTCCATCTCCCTCCCCTGCTCCGCGTCTCCTCCCCACCGGGCTGGGCCGACGCTGCCCCCTCCTGGTCCCCTCCTGCCTCTCTGGCTGCTCTGTGTCTCCCCCTCCCCCCTGCCCCATTGTCTGGGGGATCCCCAGGGCTCTGGCCTGGCCCCTTTGCTCTTCTCACGCCACATCCCGTCTTTGGGCCACCTCCCCCACCCCAGACCTCCAGCTTCACCTCCTCGGCGGGGAAGGGCAGGGAGGAGAGGGCGTCTTTGTGGTCACCTTACACTGAAAATGACTTCCCAAAACTCCTGACCTTCCCCCAAACATCCCCTCCCTCCATCTCTGTTCCCGGCCCCTTCTGCCCATGGAGGGGAGGGAAAGTGTTTGACTCAAGGAATCACTCACAGGGTCTGATCCAGCCGGGCGCCGTCCAGCCAGGTCCAGGCCTTCTCCGGGGAGGGGACGGACAGTCCGACCCAGAACTGAGACACGTCTCGTGTCAGGTCCTGTAGGGACTCCTGCAGGAAATGTGGGACAGGCAGCTGGTGACCAGAACCTGCTGTCGGTTCTTTTCTTGCAAATCCAAGTTCTCAACAACTTTAGCACCAGAACTACTGTCTGGCTGTTCATCTATCCCTATACACACCTATCCATCCTCACACATACCTGTCTATCTCTCCAACTATTCCCCATCTATACTCTTCTGTCCATCCATCCCCACACCTACCCCCCTCTCTCTGTAGCCCTCAATCTTCATAACTCTCTCTCTCTCTCTCCCTCCCTCTCTCTCTCTCTCTCACACACACACACACACACACACACACACAGCCCTCTCTCCAGCTGACTTGTGTTGGGAACATCTCAGAAGGGGGAAGGTACCGGTAGCTTTAAGCCGCCATTGTGTGTCCCTGATCTCAGGGCTGGTGATTTAGGCTGGGATTTGTCAAAGCTGCCTAGGGGGTTTGGACACCCTGTTATTAACAATTAATGGGAATGGGGTGTCCAAGTCCTTTAGGTAGCATTGACAATCCTAGACCTACCATGTAGCCTATATGCCCTCGGACTCTGTACCCAGGGCCCAGTCCTGTGGGGGCAGCTCCAGCAGGAAGGTATCATCCCCTTTACCAGCTCCTCCCGGTCCCGGATCACCAGCAGCTGGGAGCCCCTCGCTGAGCAGTCGGCTCGGCTTTCGCTCCACGTTTTACTTCCTCCAGAGACCCAGTAGCACTTGTCCCCGCGCAGCCGCCAGTCCGTGGGGCAGAGTTTGCACCCAGAGCCCCCTGCAGAGAGACAGGCGTCATTAATGCTCTGAGCCCTCTGGGCCTCGTTCCCGGCTACTCCCGTCCTGAGACTGGGGCAGGAACAGGGTTCAAATGGGTTTGAGTCCCCTTTGTGCTCCCTGAAATCTGGGGCTGGGCTGGACCCTGCCTGGCTCCTGGCGTCAGTTACAGCAGCCTTGCAGCTGCTCTGCCTTATCCATTGCTCCCATCTGGGCCCTGGGGAGCAGAGAACACCCATAGTGCACTGCGCTCTAGCCACACACGCCAATCTGCTCCCTACTTTGGGGGTTGGGAACAAGGTGTGTGAGGGGCTCTTACCCCAGCTCCACACAGGCAGGGAGGTCTCCAGGGCAGAGGGCATCTCATGGGGCTATTTGCATCCATTTTAAGGGTACATTATTCTGCCAGAGTGGCCTAGAAGGGGCTTCGGACAACTGAAGATGTGTTGGGGGCTGGTTCGTGGCAATCTAACAGGATATGGGAGGGGAGGTGGTAACTGGGGAGAACAGGAGAGGAGGTGGGATCCCAGGGATGGCTGGGAATGGGAGGGGGTGAGTCCATGAGACCGTCTCTCTGCTGGGATCTGTCCCTGCTCTGCAAACATTTGGCCATCCAGGTATTACATTATTGTAAGACTCCCCCTTTAGCAGTACCGGGCATGGCCACTAGATGTCGCCCCCCCCCCACACAGTCTCAGCAGAGGCCCCAGGCCCAGTCCCAGCTGAGGCAGGTACATTCATAGCCTGGCACCGAGCGGGGCTGGTGGCTAGATCGGTGCAGCCAGCAGGGGGCGGCGTGTCCCTGCCCCGCAGGATCCCCAGGGGCTGGGACGGCAGCTGGGCTTCCACTGGCAGTGCCCGGGGCAAAGGGCGGCTCAGAGACACACGAGCTGGGGTTACCTGCTGGGCCGGGCTGGGCCGGGTGGCACAGATGTTGGCTCAGCTGGGATCGGAAACGCTCCAGGCGGGCGCTGCATTCTGCTGTGCTGGGGTCTGCGCTCCCAGGGGGTGTTGGTGTATCTCTGCTCCCGGCTCCATCGCTCCCAGAGGCTGCCGGGCTCTGTCCCTTCTCAGACATGAAGTGGGAAACTGCAAAGCAGCGTCGGTGGGAGTGAGGTGACGGGTCAATGTGACGGGGAGTTGCTGGGTAAAAGCACCGGCAGAGACAGAGGGCCTGGCCCAAAGCCCGTTCAGCCCCATCTCCACTGACTCCCGTGGGCTTCAGAACAGCCCTAAAGGGCCACAGTCCAAAAGAGCAGCTTGGGATTGAAAATCAGTGGGAGTTGGGTGCTTAAATCCCTTGGGCCTCTTTGCAAACTCAGCTCATCTTTGCATCTAAGTTATCCAGCCTCCATCAAAGCAGTATCAGAACCTCAGAGTCTGTGCTAGATTCTCCTCCCAACCCCTCTCTGTGGGGCAGGGCACAGGGCTGTTATCCCCATTGTACAGGTGGGGAAACTGAGGCACAGAGCGCCTCACAGTGGCGAGGACCAGCCTGGGTTCCGGGCTGGGGACAGGCCACCTGAGCTGCCCCTCTGGGGCTGCAGGTTCAATACAGTGTAGCCCTCCTCAATGTGCATCCTGCCTTGGCAAGAGGAGGGGCTGGGAGCCATGTGGGCTGGGGTGGCGATTGCACCGGAAGCGAAGACACTGGACTGCAGCCGTGTGGGCGTCAGGGTGGCGGTCACAGCGTCCGGCGTCAGGGGCTTTCTGATGCTATGGAATTTGGCTCAGTCAAAACAGGGCTCCCAGATACCTCCCCCGCCAATGCAGCCACCCTGAGGGGCACAGCCTGTCTGTTGTGGAGTTTATCTGGCCCCTGTCACTTGCTGTCTCTGTCCCTCACCCACATTCCCTGTGAAGAAGGGGAGGCTCATGGGGACAGATTATTCAAGGGGTTTAGGCACTTAAAGTTGCAGAGAAGCCCCGAGTGAGGTTTTCAGCAGCACCTAGGCCCAAATCCTCAGCAGGATTTAGGTGCCTAACTCCCTTGGGTGTTGGGCACCTAAATACATTTGAGAACCTGGGCCCTACGAGCCCAGTTCCCATTGACTTCAATAGGCATTAGGCACCTAGTGGGTTGTTTTTAGGTGCCTAGATGCATTGATAGGTACCTAAACCCCTGTGGAATTCCAGCCTTAAGGGACCAGCCCAAGGTCACACGGGGAATCAGTGGCAGAACCAAGAACTGGTCCCAGAGCTCCTGAGTCCCAGATTAGCACCAAAACCAGTGGGCAGCCTTCCTCTCGGGATGCCTGTGAGCTCCCGCCCAGTCCCCCATCCCGCTGCGAACAGCCAGCTCCGTCTGACATGTCAGCCCGGCGATGAGAACACAACATTCAGGGGAAACATTCCCAGATACATTTTGGGCACGTCCTTTCTCCATTTTATCCACTAGCTACATTTCCTCACTATTACGTGTTGAGGACAGTTGTATTGAAACACCCAAGGCTGATGAAAAGCTGGGGGGACACTAGGACATTTCCCCCTA
>NW_020679704.1:0-1183 GCF_002925995.2 Terrapene triunguis | reverse complement strand
GCGAGTTACCAGTGACCCAGGGCTGGGGCGGCAGGAGGGTGCAGTTGGGGGTGGGGGGGAAGAGAGAGAGGCTAGGGCTGGCGGCGGGGGGGGCGAGGGCAGCCAAAAATTTTTTTGCTTGGGGCAGCAAAAAACCTAGAGCCAGCCCTGTGAGCATTAATAAGTGTATTCTTACGACAGAGAAGTGTTGTTATCCCTGTGTTACAGGTGGAGAACTCCAGCTCCGAAAGAGTACATGATTTGCCTAAGGGCACACAGGAAGTCTGTGACAGAACCAGGCACTGAATCTGACCTTGAGTCCCAGTTCACTGCCTTAACCACAAGACTATACTTTGCACTAGCTATCGACGAGTTATCTCATAGTCCCTAATTTAATGTCACTTATTATAGGCTCTTTTAGAAAAAAAATGCCTCAAGTCTGCCAGTCACTGAAGAGGACTGGCCAGCTAACTAACCTCGTGGTCCACAGGCAGCAGTTCTAGCAAGTGATCCAAAATTATGCCTCCCTGTAACAAAGCCAGCAGAGGCTGTGCCAAGCTTGTCTCAGCTGGAAGCTGGTCGTTGCATACTGTACCTTTGTGTTTTGAAAACTTTTGGGATGAAAAGGGCTAAACCAATCAAATTATGATTAATCATATCTTCGTGTTCACCTGATTACAGGACCGAATCCCAAAGTCCTTATTCAGGACCTAATTCTCCCCATTTATGCTTCGGTCACTCCCACTTTATATCAGGGTAAGTGAAAGGAGAAATCAGGCTCTTGGCATTTACTTAGGCTTTACTCAGGCAAGCCTCTGGTTGACATTGATGAAAGTTTTGCTTGAGTCAAGACTAAAACCTAAGGGCCAGATTCTGCTATTACATTAGTGTAAATCAGAAGCAAGTCAGTGGAATTATTCAGAATTGACACTGGTGTAGCTGATCAGAAACTTGTCTTGAGTAAGGAATTTAGGATTTAGCCCACTGTAAATACACCTCTACCCCCATATAACACTGTCCTCGGGAGCCAAAAAATCTTACTGCGTTATAGGTGAAACCGCGTTATATTGAACTTGCTTTGATCTGCCGGATCGCGCAGCCCCGCCCCCCCGGGAGCACTGCTTTACCACGTTATATCCGAATTCGTGTTATATCGAGTTGCGTTATATCGGGGTAGAGGTGTATTTACAGTGGGCTAAATCCT
>NW_020679703.1:0-4188 GCF_002925995.2 Terrapene triunguis | reverse complement strand
CTTCTGTTTGCGCAAGAATGTAACCACTAAGAAGAGTTGTAAACAAAGTAAGGAGAAGAATAAAAACCCCAGGAAAAGTTTTCCTGGGAGGCTTTTTGCTTGAGGCTTTTGAAGCTCTCTAGCTACCAGAAACCTGGTGTTCTATTTCCTTTCCTGTGCCATCGCCACAGCTGGTGACCCCAACGTGATACCCCTCTACTCACCGGCTGGAGACGCCGAGCGCGCCCGCGGCTGTTTGCCGCCCCTTATTCGTGAGTATGGGGGGGGGGACTTTCCAGTGCCCAGAAGGAGCACGCAAGAGAGTTACAAGAGATTATACGACAGCGATCATGTGTCGCTGTCCCGGTCGCTCATATTGAGGACCTTCTAAGGGAAATAGATCGCCAGTGCCCCTGGTATCCGGACTGCGGGTCATTACAGCTTTTTGATTGGATACGGATTGGGATCACCTTGTATAGTGAACCCCGTGCCCCAGTTCAGCACCTGCTGCTTTGGCAGCGTTGTAAGGAGGCGCTGGAGGAGTTCGGCCCCGATGGCCTTAAGCCGGTTTCCCCTTTGCCCCCAGGTGATGGGCCACCCCCCTCCTACCCGCAGCTGACCCCCCCCCCCTGCGCCGCCGCCCATGGCGGCGCCCCCCTGCCTACCGGTCGGGCGGGGGGGCGCTGTCGCCGCGGCGGTGCAGCGAGCGCACGAGGCCGGTCCCTTGACTGGCGCAGAATCCAGCTGTGGGCTCGAGGCGTTTCCCATCTCTAGGCGGGATAATGGAAATGGGGGGCAGATAGTGGACTGGGAGGCTCTCCCCTACTCGGTTTTGCACGAGCTCCGGGGGATCTTGAAAGGTGTGTCAAACAGTTACTTCTTGCTCCCCCAAGATTGGAAAGACATGTGTCGCATGGTGCTGTCTCCCGCGCAATACGTTGTGTGGGACAGCGAGTACCAGCGAGAGGCGCTTGCGGCAGCAGCACAAGGTGGGGGGGCTTATCTCGCTGAGCAGTTATATGGCACAGGGCAGTTTTCGAGCATCCCCGAGCAGGCGGTGGGCACGCCCCAGGTAGCTTTTCCCATCATTGGCCAGTGTGTCCGTCGAGCGTTTCGCAGGGTCCCCGCTGCGGGCGAGTCCTCTAAGTCCTTCGACCCTGGCGGAGTTGCTACAGGCGTGTGCTGACGTAGGCACTCAGACCCATCAGATGGCCCTGCTGGCAGCTGCCCTGCACAAGGGGCAGAAGCCTCAGGGGAACTGCTTTAATTGCCACCATCCATATTGATGATTAGGTGTACGGCCCTCCCCCTCCGTTGGCTCACTGACGAGCCTGTATGGGTTGCACAGTGGCCGCTTCCTCTGGAAAAGCTGGAGGCCCCCCAGCACTTGGTTAATGACCAGCTACGGGCAGGGCATGTGGAGGAGTCCACTAGCCCCTTTAATACCCCCGTGTTTGTAAGCACAAAAGAAATAGTTACACCTTGTATAGAAATTGATGTGGCTAGTGTTGTGGAAATTGAATTGTGGATAGGGTGTGCATTTTCCCCAGAATATGTGCAGTGTATATTGTAGCAGAGGTAAAGGAAATGCAAACCTACCAATATAGGTTGTGTTATCTTTTTCAGATCACTGTGTGTTTGAAAGCAATGACTGACTACCCAGAAGGGGTAGACCTCTGTTTTTTTGTCTTTCAGATCATCAGAGAAAACGGATGCCAGCTAAACAGCATTCAATGTATCATGCATTTATTGGCACAATAGGAATTATTTTTGTGTTCTATGGCCAAAATTGTTGTTAAAATTTGCATACCAACAGTCTTTGGAAGCAGGGACAGGGAAGGTTAACCCACTCCCCATATTGCCCATGGGATCCTTCTGGCTACCTCAGATTACTAGCCAGAGGGCTGGGGAGGGAGGAAAGCAATTAGACACCTGAGGTTGTACCGAGTGAACTCCTCAAAAGTGGGTGTGCTTGTCCCGGTTTGTTGCTCCAAAGCTCTGTAATAAAGTTATTTTACTGGAAGAGTGTACATGGCATACATTGAATAATAAGACTAATGTACTGTATAAAGGCAATGTGTATGCGTTCATTGTTGGGAAAAAGTGTATAAGTGAAGAGTGGAAGTTTCCTTTGTAGGTTAAAAGAAGCTGAGAAAGGGAGAAGAGGAAAAAGAACAGAATGAGTTAATTGAGAGAAAAATACAGCTAGCAGGCTCATCCAAGGTCACAGCCAAAACTTGGCTGACCCCCAAGAAAAGGAGGGGGGCTTGAATGTGCCCAAGCAACTAAGATCTGCAAAACACTGCCAGGCATTAATGAAATGTGTTAGGTTTCTTTTCTCACAGGTAGAGAAGTGCTGCCCAAAGACCCTGCCATTTATTGAAACCAGGAAACTGAGTCTATGTAAAGTCCATTAATGAAAGACTGCTTTGGCTCCATGCTGGAAAGGCCCTTTCCAAGTCCTGTTAGCCACCAACACCGCTGTGAAGTGCCAGGGACTGACTGCCTGGACCCATGCTTTTCACTGTAAAAAGACCCCTCCACCTCGGGAGGGCTCTCCGACTGATAAGCCTATTTCTCCTTCTAGCTCTGCTGTGCCGTCTGGACAGCAGGAAAAAGGAAAAAAAGACAAGGTGAAGTGCTAGTAACCTCTCCCTTGTCTACTGACAGACCTACTGTGCCTTTGGATTTTTCTAGAAGACACAAAACCATTACAGGGTGATGTGCTAGTAACCTCTCCCCTGTATGATACTAAACCACACTGTTTCAGGAAAAGAGAAGAAGGAACACTTGCTTCATTGAAACCACAAAGTCCAGGGATTCCTGACTACAAGAGACATTAAGAACTGACCCTGGTGAAGAAACAAAGAATTATACCCTGGCAGGAAGAAACTTGTGGAACCCATTCTTGGGAATGTGGTATTGATTGGATTTTGGGGTTTATTCTAAAGGCTGCGCCCTGTGTTTTGGATAAGTCCCTCAGCATGTATTGCCTTCCCTAATTGGATTTTAAATGATAAGTACCAAAGGCACCTTGTTGCCATTGCCCCTGCCATCTCCTCTATTACACTATTACCCCTGTAACACATCCAAATACAGACAATGACCCAGAAGTTGCTGACAGAGATGGTATTGAATATCACTGAGGCTGGGAAGGCATTGCAGTGGGATCTAACATGTTTAGAAATTCAGGATTTCCTGAATGACTAGTTAATGGCCATTCGGAAGGATCTAGAGCATTAGGCTTGGCCCACTGCCCTTACAGACACATCAGGAGTACCATCTGATCTGTGGCCATGGAGACATACTTGAAGACTTTCTGGGTGGAAGTGCAGACGTTCTCAGTGCTCTTTCCAAGCATATGGACCGGTTGAGGGGGTGTGGGCTCCTACATACCGAATCCTGCCGGGTCCATGGGGAGGATGCATGTGGGATTGGGTAATTCACCAAGACATCTGGGAAATTAGACCTCCTGGTATGCCCAATCGATTTTAGTCAGTGCTCCTGGGATTACACCTGACAGGACACTTACTTTCTTAAGCTAATGACAGCTGTGTGTATGTTAATGACACCACATTACAAGACATTTGGGTCCACCTGGCAGAAGTATTAAATCAATCTGATTTCTGCCTGGCCGTTGCCCCGGAAATGCAAGGTCTGTTAAGTACTTGCCTTGTTCCTGTCTGCAAATCACCCAGCAACATTTGGGGTGTGAGACAGTGAAAGAAATGTGTTGTTTTAAGCTTACTGATAATAGTAATCGCATGTAATAGCAAATTGATATGCTGAAATGTTATGCTTAAGCTATCCGCCAGGATGTTTTTCCTCCTTGGTGGGATTATATCTAGTCATAGCCACCCTTAGAGTGGATAAAGACCCTTTTATAGTATGGGGTCTTAGTTTTGATTTTTGATGTTTTATTTTGCTGTTTCGTTTAGTGTATACCCAATCTAGTGGCATTGTGTATGCTACCCTGCGAAGGTGCTTTGTCTAAACACCGCATATAAAATAAAATAGGGGGGGATGTAGGAATGTGTTGCTCCCGAATCGTACGCCCACGAGAACGGCAAACTGTTCCCTTGGTAACGAGGCAGGAGTGACCTTGTCCTAGCGTCTGTATTTGGGAAACTTATTGGCAACCTGACATCACCCTTGCAGCTGGTGTTCACGCGCTCAAGAGATGGGTTTGTAATCTCATGTGCATGTATA
>NW_020679702.1:0-3023 GCF_002925995.2 Terrapene triunguis | reverse complement strand
AAGGTGTGACCTCTGTATGAAACTTTTCCCACAGTCCAAGCACTTGTACGGTCTCTCTCCTGTGTGGATTGCCTGATGACGAACTAGGTGTGACCTCTGTATGAAACTTTTCCCACAGTCCAAGCACTTGTGGGGTCTCTCTCCTGTGTGTAATGCCTGATGACGAAGTAGGTGTGACCTTCTTATGAAACTTTTCCCACAGTCCAAGCACTTGTGGGGTCTCTCTCCTGTGTGTAATGCCTGATGACGAAGTAGGTGTGTCCTCTGTCTGAAACTTTTCCCACAGTCCAAGCACTTGTAGGGTCTCACTCCTGTGTGGATAGCCTGATGTTGAACAAGTTGTGACCTCTGTCTGAAACTTTTCCCACAGTCCAAGCACTTGTAGGGTCTCACTCCTGTGTGGATAGCCTGATGTTGAACAAGTTGTGACCTTCTTATGAAACTTTTCCCACAGTCCAAGCACTTATGGGGTCTCACTCCTGTGTGGATAGCCTGATGTTTAACAAGGTGTGACCTCTGTCTGAAACTTTTCCCACAGTCCAAGCACTTGTAGGGTCTCACTCCTGTGTGGATAGCCTGATGTTGAACAAGGTGTGACCTCTGTATGAAACTTTTCCCACAGTCCAAGCACTTGTAGGGTCTCACTCCTGTGTGGATAGCCTGATGTTGAACAAGTTGTGACCTTCTTATGTAACTTTTCCCACAGTCCAAGCACTTATGGGGTCTCACTCCTGAGTGGATAGCCTGATGTTGAACAAGTTGTGACCTCAGTATGAAACTTTTCCCACAGTCCAAGCACTTGTAGGGTCTCACTCCTGTTTGGATAGCCTGATGTTGAACAAGTTGTGACCTCTGTATGAAACTTTTCCCACAGTCCAAGCACTTGTAGGGTCTCACTCCTGTGTGGATAGCCTGATGTTGAACAAGTTGTGACCTCAGTATGAAACTTTTCCCACAGTCCAAGCACTTGTAGGGTCTCACTCCTGCGTGGATAGCCTGATGTTGAACAAGTTGTGACCTCTGTATGAAACTTTTCCCACAGTCCAAGCACTTGTGGGGTTTCTCTCCTGTGTGGATTGCTTGATGTCTAACAAGGTCTGCCCTTCTTATGAAACTTTTATCACAGTCCAAGCACTTAAGCCACACAGGGGAGAGACCCCATAACTGATATCTAATTATTTGTGTCTTCGAAATGAAACATTTCCCGCACTCGAGGGATTGAGAGGGTTTCTCTCCAGTGTGGCTTGTCCCATGGTTATTAAAATCTGAGAGGTTATTGACGCTTTCCCCACAGTCCAAGTATTGAAGGGGTTTCTCTCCAGTATGGATTGTCCGATGTGTCACAAGCTGTGATCTCACAATGAATTCTTTCCCACACTGAAGGCAGTGGCAGGGGGTCTGTTCCTTGGGATTTGTCTGCTGCGCTCTGGGATCCTCATCTCTTCCCCCACCATTAATAGATTCATACACTTTCTTCCCTGGGTGGTTTCCCAGAAGCCTCTCTGACCTGTGCCAACTTCCCCAGGCTTCTGACTGCTCCAGGCCCTGGGAAAAATTCCCTTCAGCTCTTCTCACAAAGGTCTCCTGTGGTTCCACTTCCCCGGGAACTTCCTCATGATGATTCCCCTCCTCATTCTCCCTCCCTTGCTCAGCACCTGCTGGGAGAGACACAATCAAGACAGGAGTCATTGTGCTGGGGAGAAAGAGGAATAGCACAAAGGGAAAACCCAACACAAAGACTGAGCAATTGGACTTCGTCTCCACATCCCACCCAAACACTCACAGGGAAGGAAAGCTGGGAAGCAAACTCCTGCAGCTAAGAGGCTGGGTGGAATGGCGTGAGCTATATCTGATGACTGCAGCCCTGTCCTGGCTGAGATGAGGAAGAACTGAGGGAGTTACTCACACCATATTTTGGGATTCTCAGCTTTTTCCTTCATTCCCTAGATGGTTTCTGTGTCAGTCCTCACCTGTGCGGGTGCATCTCGGAAGCCTTCTTTCTTTGCAGGCCTGGAGATCGGGCACCCACGGCTCTTCCCCTCGTTCCAGCCGGGCGATCAGCTCAGGTTTGGGAATGGGAAATCCTGTGCAGAGGGTGAAATCAGACCAGATTAGGGTGCATGGAGCATTGGTGGAGTATTTGTCAGAAAGGACATTCCGTGAGTGGAACCAGTCCCTGTGCTCTGCTGGAGGAACGTGGAATCCAAGAGGATGGGGAAATGGTCACTGAGCCCCCTTGCGCAGGGGAAGTTGTCTGGGGAGGTGAGTTGAATTATTACTACACCCTCACTAGGCATTCCCAGGATCTGTGCGCTCTGGGGGCCTTGCTGACTCACACACAGCTCTGCACTTAAACCTCTGCCTCTTTCTAAACCTGCAGAGCCCAGAGCCCTCCCCATGGCTGGAGCTATTCCCAAGGAGGGACGTGAACAGGGATTGTGTGTGCAGCCGAGAAACAACACAGAGAGGACAATGCTGGATTTATGCCCCTTTGAAAGCTGGAGGGGTGGGGATGGTGTAGGTTGTCCATTGGGTTTTGACACCCATGTCCCACTGGCAAGGGAACTGAGATGCAAGTCTCGCTCACATGACAGCTGTAGATTATGGAACCCCCTCACCTCTGATCTAACTGACATGGGAAGAACCTGACCAGATTCAGACACGCAGACCCCACAGCTTCTAGTATCTGAGGGGGACGGGAATCCCTTACCCAGTGAGGTCACCGTCTCGTAGTTCTCCTGCATGACGTCCCTGTAGAGGGCTCTCTGAGCGGGGTCCAGCAGAGCCCCCTGCCCCTGGGTGAAATACACAGCCACCTCCTCGAAGGTCACCGGCATCTGGAACACCAAAAGCCCCCACTCAGCACCTGCTGCCCCAGCCACAATCCCACTAGTCACGTGGGAGGAAGGATAAAGAAATGGAAGCTCTGGGAAGGCCAGAGTAGCAGAATCCCACCCCCACCCTGCTCAGAGCAGCCAGGAAGCTTCAGGGGGTGAGAAGAAGGTGAGAGATCCTTGTCCTCC
>NW_020679701.1:0-1271 GCF_002925995.2 Terrapene triunguis | reverse complement strand
TCTGAGCCCGGTCGGGGGCAGAATCCAGTCGGGTGTGGGTCTGGGGGAACAGGACCCAGTTGGGGGGCCCTGGGAGGGCAGGGCAGGGCACTTATGGGGGTGTCGCAGCCTCGGGGAGGATTAGGAGTCAGTCAGAGCAGAAAGAACAGGAGTACTTGTGGCACCTTAGAGACTAACAAGTTTATTAGAGCATAAGCTTTCGTGGGGTACAGACTAACACGGCTGCTACTCTGAAACCAGTCAGAGCAGAGAGCTCCTCCTCCCCCTGCCTGCCTGTCACACACCAGGAGGGTGTCTGCCCCACCCCCCAGGGCTGCCCCCTCCCATGGGAGCTGCACTTTGGGGGGAATCATCGTCATCTCTTTCCATCGGGGTGACTCCCGCCAGGTCCGGTGCAAGGATATTTTGCGCCCTAGGGGAAACTTCCACCTTGCACCCCCTCTCCTACCCCGACCACCTCTGAAAACTAGTAAACTTAGCGTTATAAACAGCCTGTCAGAACGGGTAACAGCTGCACACGAGGAGAAAAATGACATCATAGCCACTTTGTACCGTAGTGAAGCAGCACGCTTCTGCCCGGCCCCAACGCAGAGCTGGCATAGGCTATAGCTGTAATGTAGGAGAGAACAAGTTAAAGCCTTACACCTGATCAGCATGGCCTCCGCTGCCTTGTGCATGCTGGACTCTGAGGTGTTAGTTGCTAAGTGTTAGTCATTGTCTTCTGGCAACACCCTGACCTGCTGTGTGGGCTGTGTTACTTCAGAAGCCCAAGCCACTCTGAATCTCCAGCCCCAGCTGCAGTGGACGGGGCCTTGGCTAAATCCAGACCACAGGCCTGGGGTTTAAAAGACCCTTGGAAAGTGGATTCAGTTCAGATGTTCCATGGTTGCCCCCAGAACTGGGACAGAGCAAAAGTGGCCCACAGGTCAGGACGGCCGGTGGTGCTAATAACCCTTAGCTCTTCTCTTAGTTTTTCCTCAGTAAATCGCACAATTAGGAGGGCCTGACACGTGACTTTTGAATACTTGGGCTGGGCCCTGGTTCAAGAGGGGTCTCTGAACAGGAATAGCAGGGGGCTGCAGGTCAGGAGTGAGGGGCATCTGCAGAGCCGTGACGGGGGAACCCAGGACTGGAATAGCTGCGGGTCAGGAGTGAGGAGCACTGGCACAGCTGGTGGGGGACAGACCAGGGCTGGGATAGCAGGGGGCTGCAGACAGGAGTGAAGGGCACTGGCACAGCTGGTGGGGGCAGCCCAGGGCTGGTGTGGGGGG
>NW_020679700.1:0-1584 GCF_002925995.2 Terrapene triunguis | reverse complement strand
GCTGATTAGGGAAGGTAGGCTCAGCTGTGGCCAAGCCCCAGTCAGGCCCAGCTGGCCCCTATAAGAGGCAGTGAGCCAGGAGCTCAGCAGTCTCTTTCTGCTTTCAGAGAGAGAAGGGCCTGGCTGCTGGGAAGCTCAGGGTGCCTAGAGTGAGGCAGGGCTGGGGGAGCTCCAAGGCCCCAGAGAGGCACTGGGTTCCAGAGAGAGGGGCAGCAGTCCAGACCCAACCTTGCCTATGATGAGTGGTTTATACTGCAGTCTGCCCCAGGGAGTGGGGCTAGATGGTGACTGGCAGTAGCCTTACACTGAGGCAAGGTGGGGTTAGTGGGTGGGGGTTCCCTGGGGAGGGGAGACCCAAAGAGAAAGGGGATACTGCTAGGGGGCAGCCCCAGATAAAGGGGCACTGGGTCTGGGAGGGACATGGGGGGCCAAGTGGTGAGGTGGATCACTAGCCTGCAGAGGGCACTCTAAGGCTGGTAGAGCTAATTCCCATGGATGACCAGCAGGAGGTGCCGCAGGGGTGAGTCCACACTCTTACATAGTGGTGGAGAATGCAGGCACAAGTGGTCCACCCCTGATACGAGGGGCAGGGCACGGACTGTTGCCTGAACCCGTGACTTGAGCAAACAGAAGGTGGAGAAATGAAGGACTATTATTGGAGAGCCTGTGTGGCCCGGCTTACTGAGCAGCAAGCGGGGCTGCTTCAGCTACTATGGGGGAGGGCACATGGATCTCATTGGGGGCCAGGCACCTTGGGCAGGAGGCCGGTGCCAAGGCTGAGGAACTGTTGGGCCTGTGGGGAACCAGGACACATGATGAGGGAGTGCCCCCATGGAACTCGCAGGGCCCAGATGAGCCCTGAAGGAAGGGCTACGCCAAGGATAAATGGTAGACAGACTAGAGTGCCCCCTGTGAAGCTAACAGGGGGGCTCCAAATGTGTTGAGCCTGTAGGGAACTGGGGCACAGGAAGAGGGAGTGCCCTTGGTGGACTTGCAGGGCCCAGGCTAGCCCTGAGGTGGTCAGGGGTGGGCACTGGCTGTGCCTCCCCTGCCACAAGGGGCTCCAGGAAAAGCGACCCGGCCCCCAGAGAAGGACGGGGAGGCCGGAGGACCAGGCCAGGTCTGAGACTGCCCCGAAGGAGGGGGTGGTGATGACCAGGGCCCAAAAGAGGGGATTGTCAGGGGCACGGAGGCCCCAGACAAACCTGGGAGCCCCCAGGAGGGCCAATGTGGGGACCCAAACTGAAGGGGGAACCCACATAGGACCAGAGCGGTCTATGATGGGAACCCAGACCCTAGAGGTGGGATGTGGGTGGCTCCGGAAGATGGAGAGCCTGCGAGTAGAGAGGGATTCCCTGCAGGCCCAGCTGAGGAGAAAGCTGGGCTGGTAGAACACCCCCATCCTTGGTGGAGGGGTTCTTGAGGTGGGGTATGTAGCGGGGTGGTTACCCTGCTCCTGCCCTTCAGGGCTTAAAACAGCCTAGGGGAGGGCTGTGGCTGGGGCAAGAAGCCTGGGCTGATTAGGGAAGGTAGGCTGAGCTGTGGCCAAGCCCCAATCAGGCCCAGCTGGCCCCTATAAGAGGC
>NW_020679699.1:0-3283 GCF_002925995.2 Terrapene triunguis | reverse complement strand
TTGCACCAGGAAATTGTCCCCTACACTTTCCAAAAACTTCCTGGATTGTCTGTGCACTGCTGTATTGCTCTCCCAGCAGATATCAGGGTGATTAAAGTCTCCCATGAGAACCAGGGCCTGCGATCTAGCAACTTCTGCTAGTTGCCAGAAGAAAGCCTCATCCACCTCATCCCCCTGGTCTGGTGGTCTATAGCAGACTCCAACCACGACATCACCCTTGTTGCTCACACTTCTCAACTTTATCCAGAGACTCTCAGGTTTTTCTGCAGTTTCATACCGGAGCTCTGAGCAGTCATACTCCTCTCTTACATACAACGCAACTCCCCCACCTTTTCTGCCCTGCCTGTCCTTCCTGAACAGTTTATATCCATCCATGACAGTACTCCAGTCATGTGAGTTATCCCACCAAGTCTCTGTTATTCCAATCGCATCATAGTTCCCTGACTGTGCCAGGACTTCCAGTTCACCCTGCTTGTTTCCCAGGCTTCTTGCATTTGTGTATAGGCACTTAAGATAACTCATCGATCGTCCCTCTTTCTCAGCATGAGACAGGAGTCCTCCCCTCTTGCGCTCTCCTGCTTGTGCTTCCTCCCAGGATCCCATTTCCCCACTTACCTCAGGGCTTTGGTCTCCTTCCCCCGGTGAACCTAGTTTAAAGCCCTCCTCACTAGGTTAGCCAGCCTGCTGGCGAAGATGCTCTTCCCTCTCTTCGTTAGGTGGAGCCCGTCTCTGCCTAGCACTCCTCCTTCTTGGAACACCATCCCATGGTCAAAGAATCCAAAGCCTTCTCTCCTACACCACCTGCGTAGCCATTCGTTGACTTCCACGATTCGACGGTCTCTACCCAGGCCTTTTCCTTGCACAGGGAGGATGGACGAGAACACCACTTGCGCCTCAAACGCCTTTATCCTTCTTCCCAGAGCCACGTAGTCTGCAGTGATCCGCTCAAGGTCATTCTTGGCAGTATCATTGGTGCCCACGTGGAGAAGCAGGAAGGGGTAGCGATCCGAGGGCTTGATGAGTCTCGGCAGTCTCTCCGTCACATCGTGTATCCTAGCTCCTGGCAAGCAGCAGACCTCTCGGTTTTCCCGGTCGGGGTGGCAGATAGATGACTCAGTCCCCCTGAGGAGGGAGTCCCCGACCACCACCACCCTCCTCCTCCTCTTGGGAGTGGTGGTCGTGGAACACCCATCCCTAGGACAGTGCATCTTTTGCCTTCCAATCGGTGGAGTCTCCTTCTGCTCCCTTCCCTCAGATGGGTCATCTAGTTCACTCTCCGCATTAGTACCTGTGGAGAGAACATGGAAACGATTGCTCACCTGTATCTCCATTGCTGGTGCATGGACGCTCCTCTTTCTCCTTCTGGAGGTCACATGCTGCCAAACCTCTTCACAATCCTTCTGTCCCTGCTGCGCCTGCTCTGAATCTTCAGAACATTGTGGCCGTAGAAGCATCTCCTGACGTCTGTCCAGGAAATCTTCATTTTCCCTTATGCAACGCAGTGTTGATACTCGTTTCTCCAGCCCCCGAACCTTCTCTTCCAATATGGAGACCAGCTTGCACTTTGTACAGACAAAGTCGCTTCTGTCCTGTGGAAGAAAGACAAACATGGCACAACCTGTGCAGGTTACAACAGCTGATCGCTCACCTTCCATATCTCTGTCCTCTTAAGAGCTTCCTCGGCTGTTGCAGGAACTACTCAGAGAAACCTGCAGATGAAAGCCTCAGTGAGCTCTCTCCAGGCGAACTCCCAGGCAAACTCCCTCTGTTAGCCTCTGCTGTTCGCCGCTCAGCTGGTTCGCTGCTGACTGCCCTTATATACCAGTCAGGCCCACTCAAGGCCCACCTGGAACAAAGCACTCCCAATTCACACTTTTCAAACAAACAAGCAAGCAATCAAGCACACGGTCAAACTGACCAACTGTCCCAGCAGCAGACACTCAGATACTCACCAACACAGCCCCCCTAATGCAGCACTTAGCGTACCTCCTCTCGGACAGCTCCCAGGCAAACTCCCTCTGTTAGCCTCTGCTGTTCGCCTGGACACTGCCTCTTCTTGTTCTTGGGCCTTCTGGTGTTGACTGGCGAGACTCAAAGTTATCAGAGGCATTAGATGACTGAAAAGAGCTGGGGTCCCAGGTGCAGTTGTTCTCACTGGCCTGAGCAGAGCATTCTGGCTCTGCATTGCCTCCAGGAGTTGCCTCTGCATCTCCCATTTCTACTTTTCCTAGCATCCCTGGTTTCAATGTACATTCTCCCGAGCTGTTTGCTCTTTATTCTGCATTGGTCAGCATTCTGGTTGTGGCCCCTTGCAGAAGTCTGCTTAACAATGTCCACAAAACGAATTTTATTCCGTTGTCTGGCCACAAGAGCATCCTGCACTGATGCTTCTCAGCGGATGATGATGAAGATCTAGGGTCTCAGGATGGCTCCAGGAGGCTGCTTGAGGTATGGTGGCTTCTGCAGTACTATTGCAGCAATGCTGATATACTCAAATCCAGGAGCAAATGGGCCAATTTTGGCTGCACTGCAGGTTTAAAATGGGGGAGGGGACATCCAGTCAACTTTATACCGGCGCAGTTGAGGGCATGCAGATAAACAGACAGGTCACTAATGGTTGGCTGCAAAGCTGTGTGGGATAGCAGTTGGAGGACTGCCAACGCCATGTGCAGCAGCTTTGCATGAACACAAACAATAGACTGAACTTACTCACGTCTCATCAAATTTAGTTCACTTTGAAACAGGATTCCAGAGTTTGTGATAAATATGGAGTTAATGAATTGTATCATGTGTATGCAAGTGTTAGACTAGTTACTAGTCCAGTCGACTTAGTCTAGTTTAAACTCCCTGTGTAGACAAGCTCTTGGTTTGCTTGAGTATTTTAAAATCTCTCTTGATCATGTTTTGCAGAACTTGAAGTTATGCAGCAGAAGAAAACATAACAGCCATGACAAACTGTAGGCGCTGAAGATGAAGAGGAGCCAAAAAGGAATAGTCAGTGTCTACAGACACAAAAGCCATTCCACTGCTGATATGTCACAGATTTCAGCTGCTGGGATGTGTGAAGGAATGAACCAGTGCATCTCACATCTCAAAGGTTTTTGAGATCCAGTCAATCTCTGGGAAGAATTCTCTTCTGAGTTCAGCTCTGCAAGCCGATTATCCTCATGCATCTCTGTTGCATTTCTGCGTTTGTTCAGCACATGCAGATGTGTTATCCACTGGGCAATTTGGAAAGGAGAATTAAGCAATGAAGCAGAAAACAGAGCTCTTTTTAGGCAGT
>NW_020679698.1:0-2616 GCF_002925995.2 Terrapene triunguis | reverse complement strand
CAATTCTCAAACTATGGGGCAGAGCCTCCCAGTGGAGGCACAGGAATGTGTCAGGGGAGGCGTGAACAGTGTGGGTTGTTTGGTTTTTTTTTAAAGAGCACTGGCTGTCGGCCTCAGTTGGCTGGGGCTCATGAAGAAGGAACAGGCCTAGCTGGGAGGTGGGGATAAATGCTCAGGCTCTCAAACCCAGGTGCAGCAGCAGAACAGAAGTAAGAGTGGCAATGGGGGTGATAAGTGTTGTGAATAGCGATATTGATGAATATTATTTTTTACGTAGCCACCCTAACTTCTGTGCAACTGTTGGAGGTCTTCAGAGCTGTGCACATCACCAGCAACTACTCTGCCTTTAGAGCTGGGTGGTGATATCTGTGCTTTTGAGGGTGGGGACGTAAATGACCTCAGACACCAAGAAGGGGGGGGCAATGAAACACATCTGAGAACCACTGGTCTACACTATTATGGGCACCACGTTTACAAAATGATAGATCTTCTCCAAAGTATGTCTTGTGAGGTATCATAGGAAAAGTCATCGCCTGTTGAATATTAGTGTCCCGTTAAAATGTGTCTATCAGCACTGTCCATTGAGCTCTGAGAGTTTGCTGTATGTTTGTTACATGCTGTAAAGCTGAAAAACGCCCACAGACTAGCTCCTCAGAGACAATGTCACCTGCACACCAGCTAGGTGCTACGTGGCCAGTAATTGCTCAGCCGGCCATTCTCCAGCTGTGGAGCTGGGAACAGGAGAGTTACAATTCACCGGAAGGACGGCTGGATGCTCACTTAGGCACAGACTGATTGTCGGCTGCCCCCCGGCTGGGGGGTGAACCTCAAAGAGGAGAGTGGTATAAAAGCAGAAGGGAGAATTGCCTCCATTTTTACCTCTCCTCTTCCATCTTTACAGAAGGCAACAAGATGGCTTGAAAGGCAACAGGGGCCTTGGAGTGGGGAGAACGGACCAAGGCTGGAAGGAAATCCAGGCTGGGTACTAAAAACTATGAACTGCCTGCAACAGCGGGTGGGGTGAGTAAACGGGCTTGCTTCGCATTTTCCTTAGGCCTTGGCTACACTTGCAGATGTACAGCGCTGTGAGTTAAACCTGACTTCGTACAGCTGAGTAGGGAAAGCGCTGCAGTCTGTCCTACTGACAGCTGCCCAGCACACTGTCGTGGCCACATTTGCAGCATTTGCTGCGCCATTGGGAGCGGTGCATTATGGGCAGCTATCCCACAGAGCACCTCTTCCCATTCTGGCGCCGTGGGTTGTGGGAAGGGGTAGTGGGTGCGGGGCATTCTGGGTCCTGTCCCAACGCCCCGTGATGCATCGCTTCACATCCCAGAAATCCCTTTGTTTCCGTCCACCTTTGGCGCCATCTTTCACCGGTTTCTGTGCAGCGCGATCTGTCTGCGGGAAATGGAGTCCGAACTGATGAGGAGTATGCTGACTTATCTCGTCAGCACATCACGTTTGGCTGTCGAACTATTCCTTAAGATCCAAAGTGACAGTGAGAGTGAGGAGTCCGACGATGCTATCGAGCCGCGTAACGTGTACGACACGAAATTGCTTGTGGCATCCACGAACATGCTCAGCACCGTGAAACGCCGCTTTTGGGCTCGGGAAACAAGCACTGAGTGGTTGGATCACATCATCATGGATGTCTGGGATGACGAGCAGTGGCTGCAGAACTTTCGGATGAGAAAAGCCACTTTCATGGGACTGTGTGAGGAGTTCGCCCCCACCCTGCGGCGCAAGGACACGAGATTGAGAGCTGCCCTCCCAGTGGAGAAGCGGGTGGCTATTACAATCTGGGAGCTGCCAACTCCAGTCTGCTACCGGTCGGTCGCAAACCAGTTGGAATCGTGTTGATGCAAGTTTGCAAGGACATTAATCGCATCCTACTCAGAAGAACCGTAACTCTGGGTAACGTGCAGGAAATAGTGGATGGCTTTGCACAAATGGGGTTCCCTAACTGTGGAGGGGCGATAGACGGGATGCCACCTAGGATCCGAGTATGTTAATCAGAAGGGGTATTTCTCTAAGGTTCTCCAGGCGCTTGTGGATCACCGTGGGCGTTTCATTGACATTAACACAGGCTGGCCCGGAAAGGTGCATGATGCACGCATCTTTCAGAACACTTGGCTGTTCAGGAAGATGCAGGCCGGCACTTTTTTCCCAGAGCGGAAGATCATGGTAGGGGAAGTTGAAATGCCCATTGTGATCCTTGGAGATCCCGCTTACCCGTTAATGCCATGGCTCATGAAACCCTACACAGGGAGCCTTGACAGCAGCAAGGAACGGTTCAACTACAGGCTGAGCCGGTGCCGAATGACTGTGGAGTGTGCCTTTGGCTGTTTAAAGGCCCGCTGACGATCTCTGTATGGGAAGCTGGACTTGGCCGAAAACAGCATCCCCGCGGTTATATCCGCGTGCTGTACCCTCCATAATATTTGTGAAGGGAAGGGTGAAAGCTTCACTCAGGCATGGACCTCCGAGGTTGAACACCTGGAGGCTGAATTTTCACAGCCAGAGAGCAGGGCTATTGCAGGGGCCCAGCGCGGGGCTGCAAGGATTAGGGATGCCTTGAGGGAGCAATTTGAGGCTGAAAACCAGCAGTGATAT
>NW_020679697.1:0-2332 GCF_002925995.2 Terrapene triunguis | reverse complement strand
CCCAGGCCCCACTTAAGGTGGGCTGGGCTCAGGGGCGGCCTGACACCCCCGGGGGGTGCCCAGGCCCCCAGCCAGCACAGGGAGCCGCAGGCGGGTTTGGGGCCCTGGGCGCTGGAGGGGGGCAGCTGCCTGGGGGGGGGCTGTGGCAGTAGCCCGGCGAGCCCAGCGGGCCACCTTAAGTGGCTGTGTTGGTGCTGCCGGGTGGGAGGCTGCCAGCGAGCACATGGGGCTCTTAAAGCAGCCAGCCTGGCCCTGGGGAAGGAGAGCCCGGCTCAACAGGGTGCAGGCGGGGGGCTCAGACCGGGGGGGGGGCTCAGGAGGGGTTCGGGCTCCAGCCTGGCGCCGCTTTCCTACAGCAGCACGCTCCCTGCCTGCCAGGGCCCCACGCCGCACGGCTCACCACGCCCCCGCGCAGCCCTTTCCACGCCTCCAGGTACCTCCCCTGAAGCACCCATTGGCCGCGACTCCCCGTTCCCGGCCAATGGGAGCTTCGGGGGGCGGTGCCTGGAGCAACCCGCCCCACCCCCGGGCTCCAGGGCCATAGTGCCCTGACAGCTGATTCTGAAAGCAGCGGGGGGCAAATCCCGCGGGCCGGATCCAAAGCCGTGAGGGGCGGGATCCGGCCAGTAGCGGGTTTGCCATGGCGCCGGGCCCACGGTCCGAAGGGGCCCAGGGAAGCCGCTCTTCGCCGCTCTTTAGTGCTGCCGGCGCTGGGCTCCTGCTGTGTAGCAGGGCGGGCTCTGCGGCAGCAGCGACGCTCTCGTGTGCCCCGCCCTCCCAGCTGCCGATTAGCTATAGCCTGTCTCCCAGCAGCAGGAGCGGGAAGGGCTGAGATCCGGCTAGCTAGCCGCTCCTGGGAGGAGGGGCCGGGCCTTGGGGAAGGGGGAACGGGGCCGGGGGGCCCACCAGCCATCAGCTGTTCGGCGGGGGGACGGGACCGGAGGAATCATTGCAGAGCCACCAATCAAGGAAGTTTTTCTGGCTCTGAGTTGCTGATCAGCATGGCTGGTCCCTGGTGTAGCGGGCAGGGCTGTTTAGGTGTTTTTTGGCCACCAGCCAATCAGTGAGGGGAACTCTGCTCCTGGAGCAGGGGCTGAGCGACCCCACAGGTGCAGCCCCGCCTCCTTCTGGTGGGCAGCAGGCTCTGCTTTCTGTGGCTCTAGTGCAGCTGAGCAGCTCCCAGCCTCGCTTCAACCTCTCACCCAACTAAAGGCAGCCAGTAGCAGCGGCTGAGCTGGTAAATGTATTTCAAAGGGGGTCTTGGGGCGACGGTGGCCGGGGGAGACTGAAACCCCTTCCAGGGGGGCTGTGCTGAGAGCTGCCTGCTGGCGGGGTGGGTGTCTGCTTGGTGGGGGCCTGGGGGGCACTAGCTGCCACCCAGCTCTCTGCATTTGGCAGGGGGCTCAGCCAGAGACATCTCCAAAAACATCCCCTGTACCCCCGCAGCACAGAGAGACAAAGGCCTTGGCTACACTTGCAGATGTACAGCGCTGTGAGTTAAACCTGACTTCGTGCAGCTGAGTAGGGAAAGCGCTGCAATCTGTCCACACTGACAGCTGCCCAGCGCACTGTCGGGGCCACATTTGCGGCAATTGCAGCGCTATTGGGAGCGGTGCATTATGGGCAGCTATCCCACAGAGCACCTTTTCCCATTCTGGCGCCGTGGGTTGTGGCAAGGGGGCGTGGGTGCGGGGGATTCTGGGTCCTGTCCCAAGGCCCCATGATGCATCGCTTCGCATCCCAGAAATCCCTTTGTTTCCGTCCACCTTTGGCGCCATCTTTCAACGGTTTCAGAGTGCAGCGTGATCTGTCTGCGGGAAATGGAGTCCGAACTGCTGAGGCGTATGCTGACGAGTCTCGCCAGCACGTCACGTTTGGCTGTCGAACTATTCCTTAAGATCCAAAGTGACAGTGAGAGTGAGGGTGAGGAGTCCGACGATGCTATCGAGCCACGTAACGTGTACGACACGAAATTGCTTGTGGCATTCACGGACATGCTCAGCACTGTGGAACGAAACTTTTGGGCTCGGGAAACAAGCACCGAGTGGTGGGATCACATCGTCATGGAAGTCTGGGATGACGAACAGTGGCTGCAGAACTTTCGGATGAGAAAAGCCACTTTCATGGGACTGTGTGAGGAGCTCGCCCCCACCCTGCGGCGCAAGGACACGACATTGAGAGCTGCCCTGCCAGTGGAGAAGCGGGTGGCTATTGCAATCTGGAAGCTGGCAACTCCAGACAGCTACCGGTCAGTAGCAAACCAGTTTGGAGTGGGAAAGTCGACAGTTGGAATCGTGTTGATGCAAGTTTGCAAGGCCATTAATCGCATCCT
>NW_020679696.1:0-1854 GCF_002925995.2 Terrapene triunguis | reverse complement strand
CATGGGGGTGCCACTCCAGGGGTTGCTGTGGCGCTCCTCCCTACAGGTATTGCTAGGAGGAAAACTTCCGGTGCACGTGGCGAGCACGCACACCTATTGTGGAATAGACATGAGCAACACATCTCGAAGAACACCAGTTACGGAAAAGGTAACTGTCTTTTCCCCTCTATTCGGCATTGGTGAGGCCTCATCTGGAGTACTGTGTCCAGTTTTGGGCCCCACACTACAAGGAGGATGTGGAAAAATGGGAAAGAGTCCAGCGGAGGGCAACAAAAATGATTAGGGGGCTGGAGCACATGACTTATGTGGAGAGGCTGAGGGAACTGGGATTGTTTAGTCTGCAGAAGAGAAGAATGAGGGGGAATTTGATAGCTGCTTTCAACTACCTGAAAGGGGGTTCCAAAGAGGATGGATCTAGACTGTTCTCAGTGATACCAGATGACAGAACAAGGAGTAATAGTCTCAAGTTGCAGTGGGGGACGTTTAGGTTGGATAGTAGGAAAAACTTTTTCACTAGGAGGGTGGTGAAGCACTGGAACGGGTTACCTAGGGAAGTGGTGGAATCTCCATCCTAAGAGGTTTTTAAGGTCAGGCTTGACAAAGCCCTGGCTGGGATGATTTAGTTGGGAATTGGTTCTGCTTTGAGCAGGGGACTGGACTAAATGACTTCCTGAGGTCCCTTCCAACCCTGATATTCTAGGATTTCCCATTTATGTGTGTGCAACTGTTTGTTCCTTCATAAATGGAGTACTTTAAGCAGTCCTTAGTGCAGGGCAGCACAGCCTAATGACCAGAGTCTATTGAGCAGCCCTTAGTGCAGGGCAGTGAGGCCTATTGGCCAGAGTCTATCAAGGGTGGAGTGCCCACCAAGGGGTGCGGTGGCCCCGGTATGGGGGCCCAGGCCCACCCGACTCCACCAGGCCCCTAACCTAACAGCTGTGTAGCATCCTGCCACTGACTCAGCAGGGGGTCCTACCGAAACACGCTGAGTTTTCCTGGGCGGGAGGTACCACTCCGTCACCCTCCCTGGGTCACTTCCTACTGGTCTCTGTGTTGGTCTCCCATGAGCCTTCGGAGTCTCCCTGGACAGCTGGGCTGGCTGCCTTCTCTGGCTCCTCCAGTTGCCCGAGTTCAATCGGGCCTGGGGAGACTCTGATTCCCGGTGCAGTCAGGGGCTGTGGCTGGCCTACTGCAGAAGCTTCCCAGATAGGTCCTTCCCCTGCAGCTGCCAGCCCAGAATGAGCCGGGCTTCCTCCCTTTATACTACTAGAGCATTTAGAGCATGCCCAGTCCCGCCGAGGAGGCGGGACTTCCGCTGTCAATAATATGGGCCTAACCCTGTCTGGGCTAGTGCGGGGGTAAGCAGACTCTGTCACACAACCCCTCCCAGATTGGTATCATCTACATACTTTATAAGTGAATTCTCTATGCCATTATCTAAATTATTGATGAAGATATTGAACAGAATTGGACCCAGAACTGATCCAGCTTGACTATGAACTGATAACTACTCTCTGGGAATGGTTTTCCAACCAGGTATACACCCACCTTATAGTAGCTCCACCTAGGTTGTATTTCCCTAGTTTGTTTATGAGAAGATCATGCAAGATAGTACCAAAAGCCTTACTAAAGTCAAGATATACCACATCTACTGCTTCCCCCCATCCAAAAGGTTTGTTACCCTGTCAAAGAAAGCTATTAGGTTGGTTTGACGTGATTTGTTCTTGACAATTCCATGCTGACTGTTGCTTATCACCTTATTATCTTCTAGCTGTTTGCAAATTAGTTCCCCCATTATCTTTCTAGCTACTGAAGTTAAGCTAACTAGCCTGTAATTCCCTGGGTTGTCCTTAC
>NW_020679695.1:0-3063 GCF_002925995.2 Terrapene triunguis | reverse complement strand
ATGGGTTCCATCTATCGCCCCACCACAGTTAGGGAATCCCATTGCAGTAAAGCCATCCACTATGACCTGCACATTTCCCAGAGTCACTACCTTTCGTAGCAGCAGCTCAGTGATTGCTTTGGCTACTTGCATGACAGCAGCCCCCACAGTAGATTTGCCCACTCCAAATTGATTCCCAACTGACCGGTAGCTGTCTGGCATTGCAAGCTTCCACAGGGCTATCGCCACTCGCTTCTCAACTGTGAGGGCTGCTCTCATCTTGGTATTCTGGTGCTTCAGGGCAGGGGACAGCAAGTCACAAACTTCCATGAAAGTGCCCTTATGCATGGGAAAGTTTTGCAGCCACTGGGAATCATCCCACACCTGCAACACTATGCGGTCCCACCAGTCTGTGCTTGTTTCCTGGGCCCAGAATCGGCATTCCATGGATAGAACCTGCCCCATTAACAACATGATCTCCAAAGCACCGGGGTTTGAGAGAATTCTGTGTCCATGTCCATGTCCTCATCACTCTTGTCGCTGCGCTGCCGTCGCCGCCTCCTCCTCGCCTCGTTTTTCTGGTCCTGGTTCAGCATAAACTGCACGAGAATGCGCGAGGTGTTTACAATGTTCATGACTGCTGTCTTGAGCTGAGCGGGCTCCATGCTTGTCGTGGTATGGCGTCTGCAGTGTTCACCCAGGAAAA
This sequence comes from Terrapene triunguis, assembly GCF_002925995.2. NCBI lineage: Eukaryota > Metazoa > Chordata > Testudines > Emydidae > Terrapene > Terrapene triunguis. The sequence continues at coordinate 2,378 of NW_020679695.1, read as the reverse complement.
AAGGTGTGAAACGGTTGTCTGCCATTGCTTTCATGGAGGGAGGGGTGAGGCTGTACCCAGAACCACCTGCGACAATGTTTTTTGCCCCATCGGGCACTGGGATCTCAACCCAGAATTCTAATGGGCGGGGGAGACTGTGGGAACTATGGGATAGCTATGGGATAACTACCCACAGTGCAACGCTCTGGAAATCGACGCTAGTCCCGGTACATGGACACACACCAACAAATTAATGTGCTTAGTGTGGCCGCATACATTCGACTTTATACAATCTGTTTCCAAAATTCGAATTCTGTAAATTTGGATTAATCCCGTAGTGTAGACATACCCCAAGAAGGCTAATGGCATTTTGGGCTGTATTAGTAGAGCATTGCCAGCAGATCGAGGGAAATGATTACTCCCCTCTATTCTGCACTGATGAGGCCACATCTGGAGTACTGTGTCCAGTTTTGGGATCCCCACTACAAAAGGGATGTGGACAAATTGGAGAGAGTCCAGCTGAGGGTAACTAAAATGATTAGGGGGCTGGGGCACATGACTTATGAGGAGAGGCTGAGGGAACCGGGGTTATTTAGTCTGCAGAAAAGAAGAGTGAGGGGGGATTTGATAGCAGCCTTCAACTACCTGAAGGGGGGTTCCAAAGAGGATGGAGCTTGGCTGTTCTCAGTGGTGGCAGATGACAGAACAAGAAGCAATGGTCTCAAGTTGCAGTGGGAGAGATCTAGGTTGGATATCAGGAAACACTATTTCACTAGGAGGGTGGTGAAGCACTGGAATGGGTTATCTAGGGAGGTGGTGGAATCTCCATCCTTAGAGATTTTTAAGGCCCAGCTCGACAAAGCCCTGGCTGGGATGATTTAGTGGGTGTTGATCCTGCTTTGAGCAGGGGATTAGACTAGATGACCTCCTGAGGTCTCTTCCAACCCTAATATTTTATGATTCTATGAAAGAAAGAACTAGTGTAGATAAAAAACATGAAAAAAGGAAGAAAAGTTAGAATTAAAAATGCATGTTGCAATGCCAACAGCAAGTGCTAAACTAGAATTAGTGCTGAAACGACAAGCAACATAATATTTTCAATGATTATTTGCTATTAAAAATCTGCACAATGACAATTATCTCACAATGTTACCAAAGGTAAAAATGAAGAACTAAGAGTAAAAAAAAATAAATTAAAAAAACTAAAACTGCAAAAAAAAGGTGCAAAAACTGCATTTATAGTGGATTACAATCAGAACAGCAGCTAAGGGTATGTCTACACTACGAAATTAGGTCGAATTTTTAGAAGTCGGTTTTTTAGGAAGCGATTTTATACAGTCGATTGTGTGTGTCCCCACTAAGCGCATTAAGTCGGTGGAGTGCGTCCACAGTACCGAGGCTAGCGTCGACTTTCGGAGTGTTGCACTGTGGGTAGCTATCCCACAGTTCCCGCATTCTTTGCCACCCATTGGAATTCTGGGTTGAGCTCCCACTGCCTGATGGGGCAAAAACATTGTCGCAGGTGGTTTTGGGTACATGTCGTCAGTCGCCCCTCCCTCCGTGAGAGCAACGACAGACAATTGTTTCAGCCTTTTTTCCGCGCAGATGCCATACCACGGCAAGCGTGCAGCCCACTCAGCTCAGCCGCCGCTGTTGTGTCCTGGGTGCTGCTGGCAGCAGACCGTGCAGTAGGGCTGCAAAGCATCGTCACGCTTCCACTGCCACTCTGCTCTCCTGCTCTCCTGCAGATACCATACCACGGTAAGATCACCGTGGCAGTTATGAGCACTGTAAACACCTCACGCATTATCCTGCAGTATATGCAGCACCAGAACCTGCAATGAGGTTCAACCAGGTGATGAGGCGACGGCAGCGTAGTGACAAGAGTGATGCGGACATGGACACAGACTTCTCTCAAAGCACGGGCCCTGGCAATTTGGACATCATGGTGGTAATGGGGCAGGTTCATGCCGTGGAACGCCAATTCTGGGCACGGGAAACAAGCACAGACTGGTGGGACCACATAGTGTTGCAGGTCTGGGATGATTCCCAGTGGCTGCAAAACTTTCGCATGCGTAAGGGCACTTTCATGGAAGTTTGTGACTTGCTTTCCCCTGCCCTGAAGCGCAAGAATACCAAGATGAGAGCAGCCCTCACAGTTCACAAATGAGTGGTGATAGTCCTCTGGAAGCTTGCAATGCCAGACAGCCAACCGGTCAGTCGGGAATCAATTTGGAGTGGGCAAATCTACTGTGGGGGCTGCTGTGATCCAAGTAGCCAACACAATCACTGAGCTGCTGCTATCAAGGGTAGTGACTCTGGGAAATGTGCAGGTCATAGTGGATGGCTTTGCTGCAATGGGATTCCCTAACTGTGGTGGGGCGATAGATGGAACCCAT
>NW_020679694.1:0-1058 GCF_002925995.2 Terrapene triunguis | reverse complement strand
AGCACTGGCTGATGCAGGCTCGGCAGAAATTGTGCCCACACTCCAGAGTGACAGGTTCTGTGAAATACTCCAGACAGACGGGACATGTAGCTTCCTCCTGGAGACTTTCCACAGGGTTCACTGCAGCCATGGCTCCCTCTGGGCAGAGTAACAGGGAAAGTTTCAATTTCCTGAATTCACACTATGCCCCGCCTGCAGCAGCAAGGGGGTGTTTCCCTTCCTGGAACTGACTCAGGCTGTTTGTTGAATTGGAAGGAGCCGACCAGTAACATTACAGCCCTGGAGGTTGTGGTGAAAAATGTACCACTAGGGTTCTGGTCCTGCAATTAGCCTCTGTGCTGGTGGGGAGGGTCACTGGGGCTTCACATGGACATCAGCATCCCCCTGTGAGGATGAGCCTGCAGGAGCAGGGGCTGTGTGTCTAAGGAGCAATAGTCAGGCTTGGCAGAATTTTTTTTTTATAATCTAATTTTGACAGATAATGTTTATTTTAAGCAATTTTTATATTTATTGATTTAAACTTTCACAGTTGCACAAAAATCTGTGGCATTAAATTCCAATTTAAATTTTCACAGTTGTGGGAAATTATGGGGGGGAATCAGACAATATTTTGGTCAGACCAGAACTATTTAATGACACTAGATACTAAGATTTAAAAAGTTGAAGCTTTAGAACGGTTAAAATTGTCTGTGAGGAGCTAAATCTCCTCCCTCCCCCAGCAGCTCCCCCAGGGCAGTAACCCAGTCCCTCCCCCTCCACCACACGGACCGAGGCTGAAAGTCCATCTGATGGCAGCTCAGGGGCCTGTGGGATGTGCTGGGATCTCAGCCTGGGCCCTAGTAGGGTAGGTGACCCTGTAACACAACCACACCCAGCAAGGCCTGCACCCATTTCCTCCCTGTTTGTCAGTCCCAGCAGAGAGCCCAGGGACTGCAGGGAGACCAAACTCCTGTCCCCCAGGTGAGGGCTGGGGCCCAATGGCCGAGGGCAGCGGGGGTGCGGGGAGCTCGTACTAGGGGCCTGCAGGGTACATGGTGTGGGATAAACAGAGACCTCTC
>NW_020679693.1:0-6315 GCF_002925995.2 Terrapene triunguis | reverse complement strand
TATACATATGAAAAACGTGGGCATCTCAGTCATGAAAAATGCATTGGCGTCTGTTTCCAGGAATGGAATGTGTGTGGCTCAGTAGCACCCACAGTTCCAACCACAGCCGTGGTCGCTTGACACACAGTCAGCCAGTTACAGATCACAATGATCGTTTGCACAAGCAGTCACTGCAACTGCTTAGCTAATTGCTGCAACCGTGCACATGAGTTAATAAGCAGTTTTTCATAGATTCATAGACTCTAGGACTGGAAGGGACCTCAAGAAGTCATCGAGTCCAGTCCCCTGCCCTCATGGCAGGACCAAATACTGTCTAGACCATCCCTGATAGACATTTATCTAACCTACTCTTAAATATCTCCAGAGATGGAGATTCCACAACCTCCCTAGGCAATTTATTCCAGCATTTAACCACCCTGACAGTTAGGAACTTTTTCCTAATGTCCAACCTAAACCTCCCTGGCTGCAGTTTAAGCCCATTACTTCTTGTTCTATCCTTAGAGGCTAAGATGAACAAGTTTTCTCCCACCTCCTTATGACACCCTTTTAGATACCTGAAGACTGCTATCATGTCCCCTCTCAGTCTTCTCTTTTCCAAACTAAACAAACCCAATTCTTTCAGCCTTCCTTCATAGGTCATGTTCTCTAGGCCTTTAATCATTCTTGTTGCTCTTCTCTGGACCCTCTCCAATTTCTCCACATCTTTCTTGAAATGCGGTGCCCAGAAAATAAAAAGTTAAGACTATAAACTAGCATCCAATAATCAGGGCCGGCGCTTCCATTTAGGCGACCTAGGCGCCAGGATTTGGGGGGGCGGCATTTTGTCCTCGGCGGCAATTCGGCGGCGGGGGGTCCTTCCGCGCTCCGGGTCTTCGGCAGCAATTCTGTGGCGGGTCCTTCACTCGCTCCCAGACCCGCCGCCGAAGTGCCCCGAAGACCGGGAGCATGGAAGGACCCCCCACACCGCAGAATTGCCGACAACGACCCTGGCGCCGCTCCTGCCAATAATTCTGTGGAATGTCTCTTGACCCAGAATTTGAAACTCCCAAATTAGAATCAGTCCCTAAAAACTCCATGTAGGTTCCCACAGAATCAGTATATGCAGGAGCAGCACATTTTGGGGAGTTTTGAGTTCAGTACCAGCAAACCCAGATGTATCCAATAAGCAACTATCCCTTTGTATGAACAAGGCAGTTTTCAGAGATCAGTCTGCCTGATAAACTCAGCAGCTGGCAACTGTTTCAGCAGACATGGCTGCTGATGCAGTGGCCATTCAATGAATTCAGTGCCTGCTTACCCAGCCTAAGCAACTGGGCCACATAGTGATTTTGGGGTGGGAAGTTGCCAAGAGTTTGTAGGGGACTGTGCCTTTAAGAGACCTAGAAGTGGCCTGCTCTGAGAAGTGCAGGTAACCACTTCCAATTGTTGTATAAGTAGCAGGAAGGAATGAACTGCAGTATGGGTCGGTTTTTCTGTTAGCTGCTCCTGTGTCTGACCTATCCAGAGGCATTGCAAGGTGTCAGCGAAGTGAGCTTGTGTCTCATTGAAAAGGGAAGAAGAAAAGGAAGAGGAAGGCAGTGTCAGAAGAAAGTACCAGAAACCTCGAAGAACACTGAGCAGATATTGAAATTGCCCTGATAGGGCTTGGATCAGAGGAAGGGTCCAGAGAACACTAGTGGCAACCCTGGCTGGGCAGTCTTGAAGAAGGTGCCCTTGAGACGCTAGTCACTAGAGATGAGGATTCGGAGATCATAGAAGAGGCTGTTGCAAAGTTTAGAACATGCTGTAACACGCATAGACATGTGGGGTTAGAGAGACTGAGGCCCTGATTTTGTGCTGCACCTCGCTGGAGGCAGTGGGGGAAGGGGCGAAGGTAGCTTTACACTGAAAGGATACCCTGCTTCAAATGGGAAAAACAGGAGGTCGATAGTAGATTCAATTCATAGTGTCAAGTACATGGGCATGCAGTGTTAGCACAAGGAGTTAGCCCCCGTGAAGACAAAGGAGCTGGGGGTGTCATATCCAGCTCAGGCAGACGTACTCATGCTAGCTCTGATTGAGCTAGACTGCTAAAAAGAGCCGTGTGGCTGTGGCAGCCTGGGTGGTGGGATGGGCGCTAGCTGCCCTGAGTACATACCTAGGGTCCTGGGTAGGACTCTCCCCGGGATGGCTAACCTGTCCCCTTGCCCACACTGCCATGGCTACACTGCTGTTCTTAGCGTGGTCGGTCAATCACAGCTAGCGCGTATACGTCTGCCCGAGCTGGGAATTACCCCTCCAGCTGCAGCGTAGATGTACCCACAGTGAAGCCTTATGACCAGGCCACGCCTCATGGACAGAATGAGGCAGGCTCAGGCCATCAGGTTCAGCGCAGTGTTTGGCCTGGTCGAGCCCTAGGCAATAAGAACTAACTGTAGCATGGCAGAAGTTGCTGGCACAGAGAGGATGGCTGAGGCAGGGAGGGATCTTGTCACTCGACCCCCTTGGCCTGTGAGGGGTCAGCTGCACTGCTGGCAAGATGGTCTCTTGGCAGGGAAAAGCGGGTTGCTCCTGAAGGGAAGTGTTGGTTCAGCTCCATGTGGTGCACAGGGGCCATGCAGAGAACCAAGGCCAGAGTGAGGGTATGATGCACTGGCCGGGCATGGCCAGCGACAGGGAGATGTCGGGTTCAATGTGTGCACAGAGCAGCTTCCAAAAGAGCCACTATGGCCACACGCGGTCCCTGGCTTGTCCAGCCGGATGCTGCTTGGTTTGATTATCGATCTCGATCTCGCCCATTCAGACTGGTCGGAGACTATTTTTCAGAGGTGCTGAGGCTCCCATGTGACACAGGCAGTTCACAGTTCAGCGAGTGCCAAACTGGCAGCAGCATTTGCCTGGTCTGGCATCCCTGGGCAGCTCCTGCATCACCATGTCCTATTTGTGAGTCTAGAGTGGCTGAGGTTTGCCAAAGGAGTGGGGATTGACAGTGCTCCTGCAGCCTAGGCTCCCGCCTGTCCAGGGGGACAGCTGGGTGAGCAACACAGACTGAAAGCATTGCTCAGAGGGGTCAGGGAGAGACCCACCTCCGTCCACTCTACATACACCAGGGACTGGCATGCCATTCTCAGCAGCAGAAATAGAGATGGGAAGGATACTCAGAGGGAGAGGCTAGATTCCCAGGGGCAAGGTCACTGTTGAGACCTAGGAGGCTGAGTGAAGGGAAAGAAGGGCTGCAGAAAACGGAGGGTTGCAGGAAATACTCAGTGGTTCTACAATTGCACTCCAAGAGCACAGTAGGGGTTGAGGCAGGGACACCTGGGTAGAATGCAAACAGGGGCTGGGTAGTGGGTTGCTCTTGTGGAAAGAAGAAGCAACTGTAACCCATACACCTCCTGGGTGTGGTGTTCTGTCCCATCTATCAGAGGGGTAGCCGTGTTAGTCTGAATCTGTAAAAAGCAACAGAGGGTCCTGTGGCACCTTTAAGACTAACAGAAGTATTGAGAGCATAAGCTTTCGTGGGTAAGAACCTCACTTCTTGACTTGCATCTGAAGAAGTGAGGTTATTACCCACGAAAGCTTATGCTCCCAATACTTCTGTTAGTCTTAAAGGTGCCACAGGACCCTCTGTCCCATCTAGTGGCACTGACCTTTCACCCTAACCTGCATTTTTCCTTTAGTTCTGGTTGCTAGTTTGAGTGTTCATTACAGAAGGAAGAGTTCATTGGTTCATGTTTACACCAATAACTGACTGAGTTAAAACAAGGGGCTGTAAGGCCCATATCCTCAAATGTATTTATGCGCTTAACTCAGTCAACAGGAGTTCGCCACCTACATATCTTTGAGGAGCTGGGCTTTATGGACTGTGCCTTTAAGACACCAAGTGGTGGCCAACTCCAGGTAGTGCTCTGAGCTGGTGTCAGTTGTATTTGTTGTGTGGATGGGACAGGAACTGCAATACAGTGTGCTTTTTCTGTGTTAGATACTTCTATGCCCACTGTAGAGCTAGAAACCACCGCTTGGCAGCCTTCAGGGTGTAGGCCATTTCCTGACTGTATGAACAGGATGCAGTAATCACAGTTCAGAGAGGCACATTCATTTTTTGTTCAATAACCACTGAAAAAATAACTTATTTTTGTCTCCTGCAGAGAAATAAACAGGAGGCCTAGAAAGCCACATTGTATTAAAGCACACTACCCCAGAAACCATCACTATTTTGCCTTGAACTTAATGCTTGCTGTATACTTTACCAACCCATTTTAAATAAATCGTTAGTAATACTTAGTATCTGAGGGGTTCTCTCATTTCCTGCTGGGCAGAACTTTAAGCTGATAAAAATAAAAGAACAAATTGGCAATAAAAAGTGATACTGTCCACTGAAATTCATCCACTAAAAAAAAAAACACTCCCTCTGAGCCTAAATCTCTTGAACAATTAACACTCTTGGGCCAACTGTTGCTGCTTTGAATTGTTGCAACAGGGATATGCGCAGTTTCAACGTTTCTAGACGGTCCTAACTGAGACAGACACAGGTCATGGCAGCAGCTGGGCCTCCCCCTGCTGCCCTCACACTGGTTCACTGAGCAGTTAGGCAGCTCACTTCTCCCATCAGCACTTTTGCAAGTGGCATGTTCTAGACACATAAACGTCTCCACTCACTGCATATAGTGTGCAGTTGTATGAATTCAGCTGGAATACATGGGCCAGAGAGTCAAAGGTGTTAATGTGACCCTGTCACTGTCCAGCGTTAAACAAGGTTTGGGGTTTGGTACACAGCGATCTCAGCCTGCTCAGTACCACGGCAAACACACCATTGAAAATCCTTTTTAAGCTTTTATGAAAGATCGAGAAAAAGAAGGAAAACAGTGAAAGCCTTTGAAAAGTAAAGTGTAACGTGAGGCTTTCATTTAAACAACAGCGCTTGTTCTCTTTCCCTTTAGCCATAGAGAGTTTTTTAAAAAAAGTCCACCCCCTCTTTGTCTCCCAAATCTGACAGTCTCTTAGACGGTATTACAGATGGTAATAACTGGCCTTTTTGGGGAAAAGAAAGGTTAGTTGGGCTGGGCGGGAGCAGTTGTTAAAGTCTGATCCTGTTTCTAGAAGGCCAAACAAGACAAACACACACAAATGGGGGGAGGGGAGGAAAGAACAGCAAAAGTAAAAATGCTTCTTTCTCTCGTGCTGACTCTCACTTGCAGCACAGCCTCACTGGTGGAGAAACAGAGGCCCAGCAAACGGTCCTATCAGCCACTCTGGTACCTAGCAAACTTGTACCAGCATCAGGCTGTCCAGGGAATTGCTTTTCGTTGCTTTTTTGGTCACAGGCTCACAACAATGTTGCAAAATGTGCAGTCCTATTGGACAGAAAGAAAAGGGAGATGGATAGGAAAGAGAAGTAATAAGGTGGGGAAGGAAAAGGACACGTGGGGGGACAAAGTTTTACATCGCAGGTGGTGGTTGGGATTCATTCAGTCCCAGTGGAGGTGGTGATGTCATCTGGGTCCCTCTCTTGGCCTGGTCAGGGCAGGACATCTCTGAGGATCTGGGCTACAAAGGCCCAGTGATGTCATGGTGGATCCCGGGGTCTTAGGAGATGCTAGTTGGGTGGCTGTCAGGATGGTGAAGCTCACTCCTTCCCTTTCTTTCAGTCAGCAATTATTGCATTTGCTAATTTCCTCCCAAGGTCTCTTTCTGTGGACCCCAAAGAGGAGTGACGGGTAGAATAACCTGTCCCCTCACTATTTTGTTCACCAATTAAGTCTAATAGCCAACACACCAATTTTGATTAATTAATTTCCAGTTCCACACTGTTCTGGTTTACCAGGCATGATCTTTACACAGTCCTTGAGTTACATCAGGGGGCCTTTTTGTTTGGGATTAATTCAGTCTGTCTCCATTTCATACCTTTTCCAATGAACATCTGTTATCATATGTTCTTGTGATATTTTATGAACTTCATCACAATTGAGCACAGAATTATAGTAAAGGTGTAAGCTCAATTATTACACGAGAACGTAAGGATATATATCTCTGGTGGCACTACACCAAATCATGTTCTTAGTACAGTAGCTACTTCCTGTTGAATGGTAAAGGCTGCCTATATTATATCACTTCCTTTTCTGTCTATTAATGCTTTTCTTTTCCCTCCCAGACACTCTGCAAGAAGAGCTCGAGCCAGTCACAACTAACTGTCTACAACTTTAAACAAGGTAATTAGATCCTTCTTAGCATGCCATAAATTTACCATTGTCCCTCTATCTCCTCGCACAGTCACCAGCACCCTTCTTGAGCCAGTGCCTGCTCTCCCTTGCACTAACATATGGGAAATCCACAGTA
>NW_020679692.1:0-2660 GCF_002925995.2 Terrapene triunguis | reverse complement strand
TTTTTTTTTTTTTTTTTGCTTGGGGCGGCAGAAATGCTGGAGCCAGCCCTGATTATGTGGGTAATTATCTGAGCCGGTTACTAGCTGCTTCCCCTTTCATTGGAAGGTTTAGTTGACATTTGCTGAACATGTCAAGATGTAACTATGGTAGGGGGCATGGGGAAGGGGAAATGTGCCAGGCAGAAATGAAATAGTAAAATTTTTTTTTTTTTTTATTTGCTGATAAAAGCCTTCCATTGCACTGTTTTGTTTTTGTTTTGTTTTGTTTTGTTTTTAAGTTAGCACATCTTTATTGGGTAGACATGCTTAAACTGCCACAGCAGGAACTAAACCAGGAGACTCTTGTTTTGGGGAGGTGGTGCAGGGTGGAAGAATTGTGTTTTTGATAATGTAAGAAAAAGTATGTATAAAGGCAAAGTGTGCTTTTTCTGAATGTACATTTGCAAATGAAACCATCTGGGGAGGGGGAAGGAGGAAGAGGCACTGCAAAACAAAATGAGCAGATGCCTAAAACGTTAACTCAATCTTGAAGTAAAGACACTTGACAAAACATCTGATTCTGGCTTTACCCCTCCCTTCATCCAACAGAAAAATACAAAGTTTTCCAGCTGGCTATTTGGGCCTCTGGTGTGGCTAACAGCAATATCCTTGTTCAGCAATTTCCATATTTTAAGGAATAAAAACCTGAAGTTCTAAAAATCTAGTTTAACAATTTGCAGTATCAGCACAACATGTTGGCATTAAATAATTACAAAATCCTCTCCTCAGCCACTGCAAAAATAATGTTTGCATGTGATCTGGAAATATTATCACAGGATCATTTGGGGGAAAATGAAGTCTGTGACTTTCAAACAGGCACGATGATACTAGACTGCCAGCTATTGGCCAATACCAAAATAGCTATGTGAATTTACAGATGTTTAGGGGTCTTTTGTAAGCATGTAATGAACATCTAATGGAAACAATGTATAAATAACACTGCTGTGAATCCTGCATTTAGTTTAGGGAGTACCAGCATTGTATCCTTGCATTGTCACAGCAGGAACAGTTGACCTACACCCTCCAGCACAGGACTACGCCAACCTAGATCATCCCACTGAAGTTCTTGTTCACATGTGACACCTACTGGGGTGTGTGAGACAAACTATGAAGATTATTCTGGATCTGCTGGAGAGGAGGGCACGTTAAAGCTCCCAGCTAATCTTGCTACATGGATGATACCCTTTCAGCTAGTAATATCAATGTAATGGAAGGAACACTATTTATTTTCCTTAGGGAATAGAGAGCACATGAGTCCTTCCCTTCCATTTACTAAGCCATTTGGCTGAAAAGATGCAGGGTGAGGGAAAAAGATTGTCCTCCAAAAACAGCTATGGTTAGCAGGAAGTCATGTATATAACCTTCCTTGTGTTTCACTGTACATCTGTTTCTTTATTGTTCAGGTATGAAGGACTCTAGCTTGGTTCTTTGAACACAGTGGTCCAGTTATTTTGTACTGTTTACAGCATAAACAATACATTTTTTGCCCACATCTAGAGAGGGGAGAAAAAAAATAAAAAAACACAAAAACAAAAAAAAAAAAAAAAACCTGGTAATTTAAGACATTGTTTTTCTGCTCTGCAGAATTAGGGATTGGTGGAAGCCCAAAGACTCATCTGTACTCTATTTACATTTTTCATAGTCTCTTTTCACCACCACCGAGAGGTTTGGGGCTTTTTGACAGACTAATCTTTACCATGAATTGAAGTTGATGACTCTGCTCATCTATACTCAGATGTTAGCAGAGCTGGTCAAATTCCAAGGCACAACTTAAAATGTGACCTGCTATAGCAGGGGTCGGCAACCTTTCAGAAGTGGTGGGCCGAGTTTTCATTTATTCACTCTAAGGTTTCGTGTGCGGGTAATACATTAACATTTTAGAAGGTCTCTTTCTATAAGTCTATAATATATAACTAAACTATTGTTTTATGTAAAATAAATAAGATTTTTAAAATGTTTAAGAAGCCAGGACCCGAGCAGTGTGAGTGCCACTGAAAATCAGATAGGTTGCCTACCCCTGTGCCATAGAGTGACAGTTTCTTTACTTCTAGCAGCATTAAAACTGGAAAGTAAGAAGCATCCAGAAAAGGCTGTGACTTCTTGACTTTTTCCTCAGCCCTCAATCTTCTATTAATTCAAAGCCCTTCAGCAGTATCCCATAGGTCAAATTTGAAAGACCCCAAAACTGTCTGATCTCACTGAAACAACTATGATCTAGTGCTTAAGGCACAACCATTAATCCTGAATAGCTTTAAACAAATCTCTTTATTTCACACCATTAGGGGAATATCATTAAATCACAATCTAACTAGTTTTATTATCCTTTTCTAAATTTTGTTGAACATAATCAGTTTTCTAGACTATGGCCCTTCATATTAGTTCATGACCATTAAGTCTGCGTCCATGGAGTTTTTTCCTGCTCATTTCAGGAGTGGTAGCTATTGCTTGCAGTGAACTAATTTTTTGTTCATATAACCTATCTGCAGGGCCGGCACCAGGCAACCAAGCACATGCCTGGGGCGGCGGGGGGAGCGCGGCACGGCATTCCGCGGGGGGGGGGCGCGCTCTGGCGGTGGGGCGCGTGGGGGGGGGGGGGGGGGGGGGCGGGGGGGGGGGGGGGG
>NW_020679691.1:0-1223 GCF_002925995.2 Terrapene triunguis | reverse complement strand
AGGGTATGCGTTCCCTTGAGAGTAATAGAAGAACTGCAGCCAGGGAGGAGAGCATGTAAGAACATCCACGTCAGAACATTGCAAAGCTTACACCCCTCCTTCACTAAGATAGTATCTCCAGATCTGCTGGGCCCTTTCCAATACCACATTAGGAGGTAGGAGTAGGAATTCCTCCAGAGGCCAGCTACTTCTAGCTTTGCAGATTGTAGCAAACATGCTGTCGCTCCACTAATCACACATTCAAGTAGCCACACTATGACTTAGCCTTCAAGCCCACCGCAAAGTTTTATTTTTTAGGCCAAGGAGTCTCAATCTGGGTGTTGCGATGCTAGGGAAGGGTTCACACATAGGTGTCACAGGTCACAACCACTGTGCCCTTCTTGTATTGAAACAAGAGGGGGATTCCACTTCCTAGGTAGATGGGAAATGACCCTGGGGTTTCCTTATCGGAAAAAGTTGTAAACCACTGCCTAAGACAATCCTTACCATAATAATGTGTTCATACATCACCTAGCACAGTGAGGCCACAATTCTGATTGAGGCATCTAGATGTTGCTACAATGCAAGATGAGTATTTAATACTTGCATGTTCAGCTATGTAAAGATTAACATTGTCTATGTGATGGAGGAAGAGGAAGGGAGCTAAGCCTGAAATGGTATTGGCTGGTGTGTGGTGGTGAAGGGGTTTCCTTCCCTACATTTTTTAAAGAGTTAATTTAAGATGGCAGGTTTTGTTAGTGTAACATGAAATCTGACTATTCACGTATGGAAGACAGATAATTCAGAGATGTTAAATCATATTTTAATATTGCTGTTTGCACATATTTGTACTTCAAAGTAGCCAACTTAATTTTGACTAATTGTCTAAAAAACTAAGGTTTTTAACTTAAGGTTGCCCATGCATTTCCAGAACCTGGAGATTGATTAAACTTAATTCTCCGAAAACCAGGAAATAAGTTAAGTAGCACACTGCGCCTGCAATGCAACCTTAGTTCTGCGCCCTGCAGCTAACAATAGCCACTGGGAATGGTTCAGTACGGTTGGTGCCATTAGCAGACATGAAGGACTACATAAAGATGTCATTACTTGTGCTGTACTCAAGATCTGAATCTGCATTTATCTGCCAGCACTCCAGGGACTGTCAGAACTCTGGCAATATGCATGATTATAGTCCAAGGCCTGGCGAGAGGCAAGTGAAGGCACCATCTCTGAAAAAATCCTCA
>NW_020679690.1:0-2680 GCF_002925995.2 Terrapene triunguis | reverse complement strand
GCGTGTTAGTTTACCTTTGTTTTCTCAACTTGTAAATGTACCTTTTACTAGAGTGTTTATCTCTGTTTGCTGTACTTTGAACCTAAGGCTAGAGGGGGGTCCTCTGAGCTCTTTAAGTTTGATTACCCTGTAAAGTTATTTTCCATCCTGATTTTACAGAGATGATTTTTACCTTTTTCTTTAATTAAAAGCCTTCTTTTTAAGAACCTGATTGATTTTTCCTTGTTTTTAGATCCAAGGGGGTTGGATCTTGATCCACCAGGAGTTGGTGGGAGGAAGGAGGGGGGATGGTTAATTTCTCCTTGTTTTAAGATCCAAGGGGTTTGGATCTGTATTCACCAGGGAATTGGTGAAAAGTCTCTCAAGGCTACCCAGGGAAGGGAATTAGCTTTGGGAGTGGTGGCAGCGGACCAGATCTAAGCTGGTAGTTAAGCTTAGAAGTTTTCATGCAGGCCCCCACATTTGTACCCTAAAGTTCAAAGTGGGGAAGCAGCCTTGACAATAGCAGAAAACGTTTAATAACACGAGGTAAGCGACATCAGCATTACATTGGGAAAACACCACAAACAGGGTTCATAGCACAAACCATGAGCAAAAGACCCACCCCCAAAGTCCCAGAAGTCCATTACCCCAAAAGTCTCTTGAGTCCAGCAACCCAAAAATCACCCCAAAGTCCAACAACCCAAAAGTCTCTGTCCCTGGTCAGTGCAGCCCCAGAGTTCAAAAGTTTATCTGCAGAGTCTTACCCCCCCCCCCGGTGGGAATGGGGGGGGAGAAAGGGGCACACAGGGTATTAAGGGGCACCTTCCGTGGTCCGAGGCCGACTACCCCGCCTCTCCATGGGGTTCTGCTGCAGCCTTCACCACGAGCCGCTTCCCTCCACCAGCCGTTCCGCTCCTCGAGCCATTCCGTGAGCCGCTCCAGCCATTCTGCAAATTGCTCCGCTCCGCTCACCGTCCCGGGGGCCACACCAACTGTCCCACAAACTGCACTGCTCAGCTCAGCTCCACTCGCCATCCCATGGGCCGCACCAACTGTCCCACAAACTGCTCCGCTCCACTCGCCGTCCTGTGGGCCACACCAACCGTCCCACAAACTGCTCCGCTCGCTGCTTAGCAATAAATCTTCAGGTTCCCCCACTAGTTAACACAGCACTCAGTGATCTCAGCTCTTAGTGATCTCGGCTTGTAGTAGGGGAGCCCCAGTGCAGGTGCACTATTGGCCCAAAGTGAATTCAGCATAGCAGTCTGTAATGAAACTCTTAATGGAATAAAAATTAGCTCTGCTATTCAACAGTGGGGAGAGAAGATAGTGCAATGAGTGCTTCAGGCCCTCACACGGGACCCATACCATCAGGTACAAATACCTGTCTCCAGCCTCTCTCAATTCACTGGGTTTTGTAACCCATACCCCTTGTCTAGCAAGTGATACATAGTTAATGGTGAGTCCCTCTGTCATACAACAGTTCCACTGGCCTTGATTCACAGAATCAGAGTAACAAAACTTTATTCTTCCTGCCCCAATAACAGAGAAACTGGGGATCCCACACCAGCCAAAGTAACCACTTTCAGTTGTTGTAGGCTCATGTTAGGCCGGTGGGTGTGCCTATGCAAACAAGATCAGCCCCTGGAGTTCTTTTCCACACTCACCATAATTCACCACCAGATGTCAGGGTAGAGCTCATCCTGACTCTGCTTACACTGGTCTCCAGGGATGTGAGCCCAGCTCTGATCTCACCTCGGGAAGAAACCACCCTGATAACCAGCCCTAACCAAACCTAACCCCCCAGAGAAGGAAATGACCCACCCTGAATCTCATATGATGGCAGCATCCCCGGAAGGACTCTTGGCCAGAATCAAGGCAGAGCTGAATGACAAGTGGCATCCCAAAGGGACTGCAGAATAAAATATGTATTTGAAGCACAGACATGTGACCTACAATAGCTCAGAGCCCAGTGGCACCAGAGCCCCAGCTGGCCTGGAATAGCCTGTTCCTTCATTAACACCATATAAACAGCTCTTGAAGAGCAGAGATGTTTTTCTCCTGCATTTCATCATCAGCTCTTGGGATGCAGCCACCAGAGGAACCCACAGCTCAGGCTGCCCTGGCTGTTTGATGTTGGTCACTAAGAAGCAGCCAGAGGCAAACATAAAATCTCCTACCTACGTCCTAAATTGGTGTAAATTGATACAGTTCCATTGAGTTCTGAGTAGTTAGGGCTGTATACGCCAAGTGGAGATGTGACCCTTTGATTTCCACAGAGCTACTTTGATTTACAGTAGCTGGGGATGAGATGCTGATGGACTATATAGTTTTCACCAACTGGGGAATTAGGCCTCATTAACTTCCCTGGAGCTACTGGTGATTTACACCAGCTGGCGATCTGGCCCATTCTTCAGTTTCAAATACGTATTCTTTGCCTGTGACTCTGAAGAGGAGACAAAAGTTCCTAACCAGTCTGCACGTTCTTAACTTTTTGACCCATGGGATTAAGTTCAAAAATGGAACTTTTAATTACTAAGGAGTATTTCTTTCCCACTGAGGAGAGAACTTTGGAGGAATTCAGTGTTGCTTTGATTTTCTGTATCTCATTTTCAATTTCTATTTGGATGAATGCACCCACTTTCTTTCTTTCTTTCTTTCTTTCTTTCTTTCTTTCTTTCTTTCTTTCTTTCTTTCT
>NW_020679689.1:0-3007 GCF_002925995.2 Terrapene triunguis | reverse complement strand
TTGGAGTCTGTTTTTGAAGTTTTTCTGTTTTAAGATAGCCACCCGCAGGTCTGTCATAGAATGGCCAGACAGGTTAAAGTGTTCTCCCACTGGTTTTTGAGTATTATGATTCCTGATGTCAGATTTGTGTCCATTAATTCTTTTGCGTAGAGACTGTCCGGTTTGGCCAATGTACATGGCAGAGGGGCATTGCTGGCACATGATGGCATATATCACATTGGTAGATGTGCAGGTGAACGAGCCCCTGATGGTATGGCTGATGTGATTAGGCCCTATGATGGTGTCACTTGAATAGATATGTGGACAGAGTTGGCATCGGGCTTTGTTACAAGGATAGGTTCCTGGGTCAGTGTTTTTGTTCAGTGATGTGTGGTTGCGGGTGGCTATCTTAAAACAGAAAAACTTCAAAAACAGACTCCAACGAGAGACTGCTGAGCTGGAATTGATATGCAAACTAGATACAATCAACTCAGGGCTAAATAGGGATTGGGAATGGCTGAGCCATTACAAACATTGAATCTATCTCCCCTTGTAAGTATTCTCACACTTGCTTCTTATCAAACTGTCTGTACTTGGCTACCTTGATTATCACTTCAAAAGTTTTTTTTCTCTTACTTAATTGGCCTCTCAGAGTTGGTAAGACAACTCCCACCTGTTCATGCTCTCTGTATGTGTGTATATATATCTCCTCAATATATGTTTCACTCTATATGCATCCGAAGAAGTGGAAAGCTTCTGCTCTAATAAATTTGTTAGTCTCTAAGGTGCCACAAGTACTCCTGTTCTTTTTGCTTATAGTCCTAGTTAAGCCAGCAGCAGGAACAGGAAGCTGTCTGAACAACTGGGCTCCTGCTTGTTCTGGCTTGATTTCCTGGCATCTGACTTGTGCTTCAGATCTCCAGTTTCTCTCCTGCCTCTGACCCCCTGGTATTATGACCCAGCCTGATTCATGGTTCTGATCTCTAGTTTGTCTCCTGCTTCTGACCTCCTGGTATCCAGCCAACTCTTGACTTCTGTCTCATGACTTGGGACTCTGGTGCTGTCTACTAGGTCTGGCTGCCCACAGCACAGCTGTAACATTGGTGGTCTTAGGCAATATTTGAACCAGGGACAAAGAAGTGAAAAAATCTGAAATAAAGTGAGTCCAATAGGACAGTATCATAGGGGCTGGGTAGGAGGAGGCATAATGCACATTTCTTACCCCAAACATCAAAACCTCTTGCATCTGTAAAACTGGGATAAGTCAGGTGAAAGCCCAATGAACCAATATTTCTGATGTGAAGGTCTCCTTTATAGTCACTTTCAACAGAAGTAAGTTTGCTATTTCATAATTTCAGTAGTGCTATTATTGATAGAACTTCTCCAGTTTAAAATAAATAAAGCAAGCAGAAAAAATACTTCAGAGGGTGAGGGCGGGTGGAAGTCTCCTTTATAAGAAAGCCAAAAAAAGCATAAACATTAAACTTTTATCCCTTCATGTCACCGTTACAGAACAAAACTATAATACATTTTGCAAGTTGCCTAAAGAAGAAACAAGAACCAAAACAGGCTAAAATAACAAAAGGTAAATAGGTAAAACCACTATCAAATTGAGCAATATCAAAACGGTCAATTTCAACTCTAAAATTTGCCTCTACCCTGTAGCTAAACTCCCCACTATATAAACTGATATCCCGGAGTTAAAATATACGCTGCGCAAAGTGGAATCCTGGATTTAAGCCCTACACTATATAAACTGATATCCCGGAGTTAAAATTGCAGAAGCTGGTACCAAGGCTTTACACTGTGTAAACTGAAATAATGATACTGACTAGCACTTAGTATTTTTAGTATCACCAGGCACATCAAATGAAACAGAAAATAATTCTGAAACTTTCTGACAGTGATCCATTATACTGAGGCCTTGTCTACAGTAGGATTTTAGTATAACTATGCCAGTGTACCTGCTCCAGTGCAAACCCCCAGTAGAAATAGATTGTACTGGTGCAGTGAGGTTTGGAAGGGTACAATTACTCTGGTTTGAAACTATGGAGTAAGATGCACCACTGCAAATGAAACAGTGTACACTCCAGTTGTGGAAAACATGCTGAATTGTTCACTCTATCTGTACCAGGGGCCTGATTTTTCTATTGCCCTGCCTTCGGGTACGCTAATTTGAAGTAAAATACTACCAAATAAGAAAGGTAATTTTTATGCAGTCGAGCAACTGTGCTGCTGACTGAAATCCCATTGTAAATGAGGCCTAATACATTTTAAAGTATGAAATCTCAGCTCAACTGAAATCAGTGGATATTCAATGGGGCCAGAATGGATTTTGCCATAAAATCCTTTAGCTCATTTTTTCCTGTTTTCCCCATTTTTTTTAAAGACTGCCTTTAATCTGTAAATAATATTTGTTTATCCTCACTCTTACTTTTTTACCTACAATAATGAGTTAGTTTTTTTTATTTTGATGTTTTAGAACATAAAATTTAATTAAATTCTCCTTTTGGGTTTTCTACCCTGAATGAGTTTACAGTTCCAGTTGTACCTATCCTTCTAAAACATACTCCATTTGCACCATTCGGTATAAACAATTGTATTGTGATAGATTGAAAAGCAACAGCATGGATTAATCTGTGACAAGAGCTCATGAGAAGAGCTTGAAATTTAAGGAAAGAACATGTATCTATAGGACTGGAAAGGGTCAACTCACCACTTGGCACCTCCTCAGGCCAGGGATGGCATGACAGCTCTCTGCCCACCTGGCGTCTGCAGCCCCGGATGCTCTGCCTCTGCAATAACCTGCCTCTTCCTGTGACTTGGCCCTCCAGCCAAGTAAATGCCAAGTCACTCCCCTTCTGGGGTTGTCCCTAAACAAGGGGGGTGGTGGAAATGCCTCCTTCTCAGGGCATATGGGAATCTAGGGTGACCAGACGTCCCGATTTTATCGGGACTGTCCCGATATTTCCTTGTTTGTCCCGTGTCCCGACCAATGTTAGGTCGGGACACTGGACAAACAAGCAAA
>NW_020679688.1:0-4058 GCF_002925995.2 Terrapene triunguis | reverse complement strand
GCGTGATTTCCCTTGACAAAAGCCATGTTGACCCTTCCCCAACACATCGTGTTCATCTCTGTGTCTAAGAATTCTGTTCTTTCCTAGAGTTTCAGCCAATTTGCCTGGTACTGAAGTTAGGCTACTGGCTTGTAATTGCCAGGCTCGCCTCTGGAGTCCAGGCTCAATAAACAGTAATGAGAACCACAAGGCAAAACTAATGAGGCCTCTGAATCACCTGTCCATCACTCCCTGGAGCATTTACAACACATACTCTCTCCCACAGGGGCAGGTGATCTGTGACCAGCACTGAAAGCAGCTGGAACAACAGGAAACCCTCAAGCTCAGGCCCTGCTGGGATTTCTGATCATTCACTGCGCTGACACAGAATGAGAGGGGAAAACAAAGAGTCTTTACTGCGGCCCAGCCACCAGGAACACTGGGGGTTCCCACCGAGGCACAGCTCCCAGTGGTGAGGGAGATCGAAACCAGCTTGCCTGTGCTCCTCTGGTGTCACTAAGCTACACTCAGCCTGGTTTGTGTGTGTGTGCGCGCGTGAGTACCACCAACCTCAAGCATCATGGGCGGCAGGTATCATAGGCTGGGGGAGGCTGTGCCTCCCCAAACAGCATGGCGTGACCCCACCCATGCTCTGCCCTGGCCCAGGCTGGCTGGGGCTGAGGCTGGCCAACCTGCCACGGGTACTCAAGGCGGCTGGCACTGGGGCTGCACCGCCCGGCGCTCCGGGGCTGGCTGCCTGGTGATCCAGAGATGGAGCCGCTGCGGCTGTGCCACATAGGCGTGGAAACTAGGGGTAAGGGGAGTGCTGCAGCACTCCCAGCTGCTGGCCCCACGCGCCCGGGGTCCCGGCCTCAGCTCTGGGGGTGGGAGGGTGGATAGGGGTAAGAGGGCTGGTTTTCAGCACCCCCACTATTAAAAATGTTCCAGCACCACTGCCGTGCCGCTGGGGCCGCGGTGAGGTGCTCTGGGCTCCTGCGGGGGAGGGGGGACAGAAGGGGAAAGGGAGGTGTGCACCCATCACCATGGTATCTGAGCACCTGCCCCATCTACAAACTTCCCCCCAGCCCCTGACCTCAGCAGAGCTACCTGTGAAAATGGTTGTTTATATGCTGGGGTTACAGAGCACAGGGAGGGATCGGGGGGAGACGCTGAATAACCAACACCACAGAACTGACCAGGGTGAAAAACTGAGGCACAAGGAAAAGAGCCCTTTGTATCTGGGCTCTTATGTTGGAAGCTCTCCAGGGCAGGACCCGGGCGTATCTGCTCGTTCTCTCTAGGGCAGGACCCTGGCCTGTCTATGGGCTCATTCTGGCAAGTGCCCACAGCATGCGAGTCAAATATAATATCAGCTGTGCAAACACACGCTAGTCACGCCCCAGCGGGCCTGTTGCCTCTGTATCTCTTGCTTAGAGGTGAGCCCATTGTGGCCGGAGCTGCCCCTGAATATGTCCGTGCCGCACCCAGCCCCGCGGGCCTCCGCACTGGTCGGAGGCGCTAGATGCTATTGCAATGGAAAGGTTACATAATCACAGGGTCCGGGCATGCCCGCAGCAGGTGAGCAAAGCCCGCAGGTAAGTGGGGAACATGGAGACCTGGGGGATGGGTCGGAGACGAGAGGGAGTGTGGGCTATATTGGCAGAGAGAAAGGAGGGTCAGGACAAAACCGGGAGGAAAGATCAAACCAGTATCTTAGATGCCTATATACAAATGCGAGAAGTATGGGTAATAAGCAGGAAGAACTGGAAGTGCTAATAAATAAATACAACTATGACATTGTTGGCATCACTGAAACTTGGTGGGATAATACACATGATTGGAATGTTGGTGTGGATGGATACAGCTTGCTCAGGAAGGATAGACGGGAAAAAGGGAGGAGGTGTTGCCTTATATATTAAAAATGTACACACTTGGACTGAGGTAGAGATGGACATAGGAGACGGAAGTGTTGAGAGTCTCTGGGTTAGGCTAAAAGGGGTAAAAAACAAGGGTGATGTCATGCTAGGAGTCTACTACAGGCCACCTAACCAGGTGGAAGAGGTGGATGAGGCTTTTTTTAAACAACTAACAAAATCATCCAAAGCCCAAGATTTGGTGGTGATGGGGGACTTCAACTATCCGGATATATGTTGGGAAAATAACACAGCGGGGCACAGACTATCCAACAAATTCTTGGACTGCATTGCAGACAACTTTTTATTTCAGAAGGTTGAAAAAGCTACTAGGGGTGAAGCTGTTCTAGACTTGATTTTAACAAATAGGGAGGAACTCGTTGAGAATTTGAAAGTAGAAGGCAGCTTGGGTGAAAGTGATCATGAAATCATAGAGTTTGCAATTCTAAGGAAGGGTAGAAGGGAGAACAGCAAAATAGAGACAATGGATTTCAGGAAGGCGGATTTTGGTAAGCTCAGAGAGCTGATAGGTAAGATCCCATGGGAATCAAGACTGAGGGGAAAAACAACTGAGGAGAGTTGGCAGTTTTTCAAAGGGACACTATTAAGGGCCCAAAAGCAAGCTATTCCGCTGGTTAGGAAAGATAGAAAATGTGGCAAAAGACCACCTTGGCTTAACCACGAGATCTTGCATGATCTAAAAAATAAAAAGGAGTCATATAAAAAATGGAAACTAGGACAGATTACAAAGGATGAATATAGGCAAACAACACAGGAATGCAGGGGCAAGATTAGAAAGGCAAAGGCACAAAATGAGCTCAAACTAGCTAAGGGAATAAAGGCGAACAAGAAGACTTTTTATCAATACATTAGAAGCAAGAGGAAGACCAAAGACAGGGTAGGCCCACTGCTTAGTGAAGAGGGAGAAACAGTAACAGGAAACTTGGAAATGGCAGAGATGCTTAATGACTTCTTTGTTTCGGTCTTCACCGAGAAGTCTGAAGGAATGCCTAACCTAGTGAATGCTAATGGGAAGGGGGTAGGTTTAGCAGATAAAATAAAAAAAGAACAAGTTAAAAATCACTTAGAAAAGTTAGATGCCTGCAAGTCACCAGGGCCTGATGAAATGCATCCTAGAATACTCAAGGAGCTAATAGAGGAGGTATCTGAGCCTCTAGCTATTATCTTTGGAAAATCATGGGAGACGGGAGAGATTCCAGAAGACTGGAAAAGGACAAATATAGTGCCCATCTATAAAAAGGGAAATAAAAACAACCCAGGAAACTACAGACCAGTTAGTTTAACTTCTGTGCCAGGGAAGATAATGGAGCAAGTAATTAAGGAAATCATCTGCAAACACTTGGAAGGTGGTAAGGTGATAGGGAACAGCCAGCATGGATTTGTAAAGAACAAATCATGTCAAACCAATCTGATAGCTTTCTTTGATAGGATAACGAGTCTTGTGGATAAGGGAGAAGCTGTGGATGTGGTATACCTAGACTTTAGTAAGGCATTTGATACGGTCTCGCATGATATTCTTATCGACAAACTAGGCAAATACAATTTAGATGGGGCTACTATAAGGTGGGTGCATAACTGGCTGGATAACCGTACTCAGAGAGTTGTTATTAATGGTTCCCAATCCTGCTGGAAAGGCATAACGAGTGGGGTTCCGCAGGGGTCTGTTTTGGGACCGGCTCTGTTCAATATCTTCATTAACGACTTAGATATTGGTATAGAAAGTACGATTATTAAGTTTGCGGATGATACCAAACTGGGAGGGATTGCAACTGCTTTGGAGGACAGGGTCATAATTCAAAATGATCTGGACAAATTGGAGAAATGGTCTGAATTAAACAGGATGAAGTTTAACAAAGACAAATGCAAAGTGCTCCACTTAGGAAGAAAAAATCAGTTTCACACATACAGAATGGGAAGAGACTGTCTAGGAAGGAGTACGGCAGAAAGGGATCTAGGGGTTATAGTGGACCACAAGCTAAATATGAGTCAACAGTGTGATACTGTTGCAAAAAAAGCAAACGTGATTCTGGGATGTATTAACAGGTGTGTTGTGAGCAAGACACGAGAAGTCATTCTTCCGCTCTACTCTGCTCTGGTTAGGCCTCAGCTGGAGTATTGTGTCCAGTTCTGGGCACCGCATTTCAA
>NW_020679687.1:0-1297 GCF_002925995.2 Terrapene triunguis | reverse complement strand
TTTCCTCTTTGTTTCAGCTTTTCAGGAAGTGCCTTTGACATCTGACAGGACCACAGGGTGCATCCTCAAGAGACATTACAAATGGCTGCAGAAGCTTGGAAATCTCGTGTCGGGTTCTGCATTCGACTAGGGAACCGGGACCAACACAGAAGACCTCTTTGTCCTGCTATGGTACGTACAACAGACGCTTATCAACTTTTTGGTGTCCCGAGCCTCTGTTTGCCAGAAGCTGGGAACGGGTGACAGGGGATTGATCACTACATGATTACCTGTCTGTTCATTCCCTCTGGGGCACCTGGCATTGACCACTGTCAGAAGACAGGATACTGGGCTAGATGGACCTTTGGTCTGACCCACTATGGCCTTTCTTATGTTCTTATATTTGGAACCGGGACTGAACAACGAGGTGGATATTGGCAGATGACACAAAATTATGTAGGTTAGTCAGGCGTAGAGAAGACTTTGAAGCAGTTGAAAGGGATCTAATGAAGCCATGTGACTGGGCAGCACAATGGCAGATGAAAATCAGTGCTGCCAAAGCCATACTCATGGAAAGCAGTGAGGTGAACGACTCCTACATATCGCTGGTGTCGGACACCAAAGCACGGTTGGTTGGGTCCAGTGGTGTGAGCAGTGGCAGTGGGGCCTAGTGGTCAGGGTGGTGGAGGTCGAGCCGAGGGGAGCCAAGGGTTGGAGCCGGAGTCAGGAGTCAAGAGCAGGATTGGAACGGGCTGGGGAGTAGGGCCAGGGCGGGATTAAGGATTCCCGGCCAATGGGAGCTGCGGGGGGCGGAGCCTACAGACAAGACCAGCACGCGGGACAGAGGTTCCTGGTGCGGTGGTCGTCGCGGCGACGCGGCTGGGGGGAGAGGAACGGCAGCGCGCAGAGCCGCCTCGCCCCCACCCCAGCCAGGCAGAGCCGGCCCGGCCGGAACGCAGCACGCAGGCAGAGCCCGTAGCTGAGCTCTGAAATCTCTCTGACTGGAATGAAATTACTGCAGAGTCAGGACAACCCCACCTTTGGGCTCCATGTCTGACATCTCACCCCACTGCACCGAGCCCGACATTCACAGAGCTTCTCGCATGTGATTGCCTCAGTCATCGGAGCCAGGCTGGGAGAGGAGACATTCTCCCAGACTCCCTTCAACCATTGGCAGCCCACAGGGCAGCGGGGCTTGCGGGGGCTGGGGGCTGTGTAGAAGCAATGCCAGCTCTCAGGGAAGTTGCAAATGAGCTTTAGCAAAGTGAGGAGGTTTGTGCCGTGGAAAACTACCCTGCTTGAAGGTTTTGTTCTTCTG
>NW_020679686.1:0-1334 GCF_002925995.2 Terrapene triunguis | reverse complement strand
AGAGAGAAAGCCATGGAAGAAGAATTAACGTAAGGATTAGTACCAGACGGGTAGCTGTGTTAGATCCAGATTAACACGACTACCCCTCTGATACTTGACACCATGCAAGGCATTGCATTTAGCCATATGGAGTGGAAATCCATCAACCTCATGAAAAAACTTGCACAAGTACAGACAGATATCTTCCTTTCCAAATGCAAATGGATGGACATCATACCAAATGGACTGAAGGTGAACAATCTATTGCTATCTACATACTGCACAGACCACAGTGAGAGATTATGCCATACTCCATCAAAGAAACTGAGGAACCACCTGATCAGCATCCTATACAGCAAACAGGAAAACATCAAAAAAGAGCTCTCCAACCTGGAGACTTTCATAAATAACCAACTTTCCACACAAACGGACTTTACTAAAATAAGACAGGAGATCTACATTACACTCTTCACCTCTCTACAAAGGAGAAAGGACCGTAAGCAGTCTAAAATCCTACCTGCCACATGGGGCCACAACAGTGGTACTCCTAACTCACCCAGCAATATTGTCAATTTATCCAGCTACACACTCAATCCGGCAGAAGAGTCTGTCCTATCTCGGGGACTCTCTTTTTGCCCCACCACCCCGACGAACATGATACAGTTCTGCGGTGATTTGGAAGCCTACTTTCGCAATCTCCGACTCAAAGAATACTTTCAAGATAACACTGAACAGCGCACTGATACACAGATACCCTCCCACCAACAACACAGGAAGAACTACTCCACATGGACTCCTCCTGAGGGTCGAAATGACAGTCTGGACCTATACATAGAACGCTTCCGCCGACGTACACAGGCAGAAATTGTGGAAAAACAACATCGCTTGCCTCATAACCTAAGTCGTGCAGAACACAATGCCATCCACAGCCTCAGAAACAACCCTGACATTATAATCAAAAAGGCTGATAAAGGAGGTGCTGTTGTCATCATGAACAGGTCTGACTATCAAAAGGAGGCTGCCAGACAACTCCCCAATACCAAATTCTACAGGCCACTTTCCTCAGATCCCACTGAGGAATATACAAAGAAACCGCACCATCTACTCAGGACACTCCCTAAACTAACACAGGAACAAATCAACATACCCTTAGAGCCCCGACCGGGGTTATTCTATCTACTACCCAAGATCCACAAACCTGGAAACCTTGGACGCCCCATCATCTCTGGAATTGGCACTCTCACTGAAGTTCTGTCCGCATATGTGGACTCTCTACTCAGACCCTACGCCACCAGCACTCCCAGCTATCTCAGTGACACCACTGATTTCCTGAGAAAACTACAATGCATTGGTGA
>NW_020679685.1:0-1274 GCF_002925995.2 Terrapene triunguis | reverse complement strand
AACCCAGCCAGCCTCCTCCCTGCCCTGCCCCTCGGACTCACGGGTAGAAGGACTCGAACTCAGACCCAAAGCCGTAGATGTTGAAATAACAGCCCAGGGGCAAACTCTTCAACAGCAGGAACAGGGTCTCCTGGGGACAGACAGACGGATGGAGCGTCAGCCCCATGGGCCCAGCCAGCCTGGGCAGCTCCCCCGGGCGTGGCCCCACGGGCCCATCTAGCGCAGCCTCCCGTCTGGCCGTACCTTGGCGCTGTTGATGCGCTGGCGGGAGAGGTCTCTGCCGTCCATGGGGCGCGCCATGCTGCCGGAGCGGTCCAGCAGGAGGATGAACTCCCCGGCCCGGCTCAGGGCCGGCACCGCCTCGGGCACGCTGGGCAGCAGGGTCACCATCACGGCCGGGTCGCCCATCAGGGAGCCTGCGGGGAGATGGGAGCCAGCCCCCAAATGGGGCAGGCATGGGGTTGAGCCCCCGTGAGCCGCCCCCTCAGCACCCCCGACTGCCCCCAGAGACCCACCCCCACTGCTCTGTCCCTCCCCCCACCCCTCTCTTGCCTTAGATCCCCCACCACCCCCAATACCCAGCCCCCTAGTGCCTGCTCTCACATCACCAGTTCTCCCCCGTGCCCCCCAAACCTGCAGTGCTCCCCAGTGCCTGCCTGCTCCCAGACACCCCGTTCTGCCAACGCCAGCTCCCCCAAGGCCCCCCGCTCCTGTCCCGTCCTCCACACACACCCCATCCCCAGCTCCCCCAAGACACCCTGCTCCTGTCCCCCAATCCTCGCCTGCCCCCAGATTCCCACAGCACCCACCCCCATCAGCCCTAGGACCCCCCATTCCCCAGTCATCCCCCTCATTGCCCCGTGCCTCCCTGATCCCATGTCACTGCCCAGCACCTACCTCACCCCCCTCCCAGATCCCCACCCCCCTCTGCACCCCCGCCCAGAGGTAGCTGGGTGCAGGATCCCCTCCACCACCTGGCTTGGCTCCAGGCAGCCCGGCCTCCAGCACCGCGCTGGGTTTGTGTGGCTCCACGTAATAGACGAGCAGCTCCACGTCCCGGTCCCACGGGGGGGCCTGGGCCAGCGACACCTGGGGGGCGACAGACACACAGTCACCTCCACACGATTCCTGGGGGGACAGGGTCCTGCTGGCTCTCGTGCCTGGCTCGGTGCCCCCTGCATAAAGCCGGGGTGAGGGGTTGACCCTGGGAACGCTGGCTGGGCCCCCCCGGGTTCAGTGGAGAGAAGAGGGAAAAACAACCCCAAAGGCCAATG
>NW_020679684.1:0-1292 GCF_002925995.2 Terrapene triunguis | reverse complement strand
GAGATGCCCACTGCTTCAAGAGCAACTTCTAGCCCTAGTGAGACGAGCACTATTCCTGCAAACACCACAGTAGCAAAGACAACTCCAAACTTCTTTCCTTCTAGTGCAACAAGTGAAACCACAGAAACGGGTACAAGTGCAACTGCTGATAAGACGAGCGCCTCTCTCGCCACAAGCCCAGTCCAAGACACTTCAGGCCTGGCCAGCACTTCAGCAGCTGGATCAAGGCCAACATCTCAGGGGAGCACTCCCTTCCCTGAGACGGGCACTGTAGCAACAGAGACATCTCCTGCTGGGCCACACACCAGCACTCCAGCTGAGACCACAACAAGCTCGGTGCGCAGCACTAGTGACAGAGGCACAAGCCCAAATACCTCCCTGCCCAGAACCTCGGCAGAAACCACAGAGATGGCTGGAAGTTCCCCATCTGTTGAGACCACGACTGGCTCTGTAACTAGCCCCTTCACTGCAGAAACATCGACAATTCCAAGCAGTACAACCGCTGGGACACCCACCACTACGCAAACAATGGGACCTACCTCGGCACCGGAAAGCGCTACCCCGCTTCCTACCGCACTTAAGGTGGGCACCACTGTTGGAACTGATAGCACCACTGGCCTCTTTTTCTCAAGTCCATCAACTGAGAGCACTACGGAAAAAACAACGCCACCTTCTCAGACGACGAGTGTCGCGGAGACCTCCAGCCAAGCTGAGATCACAACCTCTGAGTCCCTAACAAGTAGAGACACTATCACAACCGTTCCACTCTCCAGTAACCCTTCCCTTACTGCAAGTCCAAGGGAAACCTTCACAAGTGCGGAAAGCACCACCGCTGCGCCACACACAAGTACACCTGGTGGGACGACAACTGGAGAAGACACCACTAGAATAGCAGAGACCAGCATAGTTCCCGTCCATCGTACTACGTCATCTGAGTCCACAAAAGTGTCTGCATGTAAACCTACTTCGATGACAGACTCGTCTCAGACAACTTCCCAGACTGACAGTACGTTAACTGTTGGGAGCAGCCCGCCAGAGAATTCAGTTGTAAGCACCGCAGAGAGCACTACGACATCAGATACGCCTACCAGAGCAAGTACTTCGATAGAAACGGAAGTTTCCACACTTCTCCCAAGAATCAGTAGTGCCCAGGCAACGGCTGAAACTTTGGGCAGCACTAATGCACGAGGAGAAACCACAACCGTCTCTCCTGCAATTCCATCAGGCAGGTCCACAGAGATGTCAGGAAGAACATCTGTTCCCACCACTTTTGCGCCTCTCACGGCTACTAC
>NW_020679683.1:0-1538 GCF_002925995.2 Terrapene triunguis | reverse complement strand
GCTCTCTAGGTTCTTGCACTGTGACCTTGAGCTATGGGGCAGCAGCCGGAACCCCAGAGCAGAGGTGGGCTGAGCCACTCAGCCCACCGCTGCGTGCCATCAAAAATCAGCTCACATGCGACCTTTGGCACGTATGCCGTAGGTTGCTGACCCCTGCTCTATACACTCGTAAGGAGATGAGCATATTACAGTTGTTGGAGGGCTCTATTTAGCAGTAACAGGGCTATAGGAAAGTCAGTCAACATTTTTTGTTTCTCTGATGAAAACTGACCCACTCCCTGCCCCATACCAAACTTGTCACAAATAATTGTCAACAACTTAATTTTCTGTTTTTGGCTAAGATATTGATTTTTTAAAAAAAATATTGAAATTGAATTCAGGATTGTTAGCAAGCATTTTTGGCAAACAAAGTTGTTAAATGACAATCTAAATGGCAACACAATACTGCTTTCATGCTTGGCTCATCCCCCAGCCTGCTGGTCCAACAGCTGCAGTAGAGGAGGAGATAGGTGGAAAACTGCAGGACCCCGAAATCCACCTCTTGGGGTGCATAGTAGCAACAGCAGCAGAAAACCCTCAGGTCCGATCACACACCAATGGGCACCATCACCAGCCCAATGGACCATGGTGAAGTTAGCACAGCATCTGATCTCAGGGACGGGGCACCCATGGAGCCACAGCAGTTCATCCTGCCCTGTGCAGCTCCCCCCGGATGAGATGGATCGTGCCAGCCCAGGGGAGAGACGCGCTCCCCAGCTAGGGTGACCAGATGTCCTGATTTTATAGGGCCAGTCCCGATATTTGGGGCTTTGTCTTATATAGGCACCAATTACTCCCACCTAGGGTGACCAAACAGTGTGAAAAATCAGGACAGGGGGTGAGGGGGGGGGTAATAGGAGCCTATATAAGAAAAAGACCCCAAAATTGGGACTGTCCCTATAAAAGTGGGACATCTGCTCACTCTACCCCAACCCCCGTCCTGATTTTTCGCACATGCTACCTGGTCACCCTATCCCTAGCCCAGCCATGTGTGACCATTCCAATCCTGGCTGGCTGCTGAGGAAGTGAGTTACTTTCACTTTCATTCCTTCCCCCGCCCCCCAGCACCTCACCCAACCCAGCCCTGCCGGAGGGGAGGGGGGAGAGAGAGAGAGGGGTGCTCCTTGGGGGGGGGGAGAAGAATGGACGTTATGGGGGACAACAAAGGATACTGGTGCCAGAGCCGCCGAGCCTGCCTCACCTCACGCTGGGGGAAAGTCACACTCACAGGTGAGTTCCTTCCCCCACTCGTACCCGTACCCTTCCCAGAGATCCCAGCAGCCAATCCCCTCCCTCAGACCGTGCTGCATTCGGCTCTCTCTAGGACCCAGCAGCCCTGCTCTTACATGCTCCACTGCTTCCCGTCTGTCCGGGCTCCGGGTAGAGCGGTGCCCCCAGGTAGCGTGGTGCCCTAGGCGGCTGCCTGTTCTGCCTATGGCTAAGGACGGCCCTGGACACTAGATGCTGCCATCCTGTGGCTTAGCATTAGTGTCTGGGAT
>NW_020679682.1:0-3012 GCF_002925995.2 Terrapene triunguis | reverse complement strand
TAAAGTAAAGTTAGATAATGGCAGTAATATAGAGTGTGTCTGTTAGAAAAAGTAAGCAGATTTTATTTATTTTTATTTATCTCTACTAAAGATGGTGTGCAGATAAGCCCTTTGTTTTCAGTTTAAACTGATTTTTATCAAAAAATTTCCGGGTTTTACAAAACGTATTCAGTTTTCTCTGATTTTCACCCTACTTTTGTATCATTCAAATATATAAAATATAACTTGTTTTACTAGGAAAATACAATCAATTGCATGAGAGAACTGTATTATGCTAAGACATTAGTCTGTGTGTATACGCAGAGCTGTGTGTTGAAGTAAGGCTATATTAGTCTAGAAGATACATACAAGAAACAAACAGGCATGCACACAAGCTCTGAATCTCATGCCCACCACGTACACATTTCAAGCTGGTCACAGAGAATGGTTTAAAGGTTTGACACACTAAAATGGAAAGAAAATGACAATCTGTATCAGAATACGGTTCAGAACACAAGGACTATTTCGAAAGTTTTAAAAAAACAAAAACAGGAGAAAAGGCTGAAGTTGAGTGTGTGCGCTGCAAATGGTGTGGCCC
Organism: Terrapene triunguis; assembly: GCF_002925995.2. NCBI lineage: Eukaryota > Metazoa > Chordata > Testudines > Emydidae > Terrapene > Terrapene triunguis. Next base: position 2,435 of record NW_020679682.1, on the reverse strand, counting down.
AATTATTAAATGTAAATATTTGTAAGCAGAGTCTGGCTGAGCTCTCCCCCGCCATCTAGTGGTGAGCTGTGGAAAAAGACTTCAGAAGCTGATCTCGTTTGCATGGACACACCCACCCTGTTTAGGTGCTCAGCATGATGGGACTGCTTCCCCAAATGATCACTTGTGGCTGGTGTTGGATCCCCAGTCTCCTTGTTATTGGGGCAGGAGTAAAAAAGTGTTGTTATCCTTGTTGTGTGAACCGAGGGCAGCAGAACTGGCATACCCCAATGGAGGGACTCACCCTCATTTAATGGCACTCACTAGGCAGGGGACATGGGTTCCAAAGCCCTATAAGTTGAGAAAGGAGGGGAAGAAGTATGTGTGCTGGGCCTTATAGTGGAGCAACTGCCCCACTCCAGTAGGCAGGGGTTAAAAGCAACCCTGGAGAGGGATGTGGCTGGGAAAACCAGTGAGAGCAGCTGAGTGGGTAGTTAGCCCCAGCTGTGGCCAGCTCAATTAGGGCCCAGCTGGCCCTGATAAGAGGTCTGGGGGCCAGGAGTGGGAGGAGTCTCTCTCCAGCCCTGGAGGGAGAAGGGCTATCTGCCTGAGAGAAAGGTACCTGAACTGGAGCAGTGCTGGGGAATAGTGCAAGGGAGCTGGGGAGCTCCAGTCTGGTAAAACCCCAGACTTCAGGCCTTGTTGAAGGCCTACAGCGGTACTAGGGCTGCAGAGATACAGCCTGGGAATAGGCAAAGGCAGCAGGTCCTAACTGCTTGCCAATGATGAGTGGCCATTACAGACTGAAGTCTGCCCCACTGAGCAGGGGCTAGATGATGACTGTCAGTAGCCACTGAGGCAAGGTGGGTTTAGAGGGTTGGGAGTTCCCCTGGGAGGGGAGACCCAGAGCGAGGGGGTACTGCTGGGGCAGAACCCTGAGGTAAAGGGCCCTAGGGTCTGGGAGGGACATGGGGCCAGTGGCAGGTGAGACACCAGCCTGCAGAGGGCACTCTGGGCTGGACAAGAGCTAATTCCCAAGATGACCAGCAGGAGGCGCTGCATCGGTGAGTCTCGCTTTGCTACACGTGGTGGAGAATGGAGGTATAGACAGTCACCCCTGATACAAGGGGCAGGGCAAGGACTGTGGGACTATTGCCCAGATCTGAGAGACTTGAGAGACCAGACATGGACTATTACTGGAGGGCCTGTGTGGCCCGGCTCGCCAAGCAGCAAGGGGGATTGCTTCAGCTGCTGCGGGGGAGGGCACTTGGGGCTGGAGGCTGGTGCCAGGGCCTAGAAGCTGTTTCACCTGTGGGTGACCGGGACACTACCAACGGGAGTGCCCCTACCGGAATGGAGCACAGAGGCCCCACCTGGAAAAAGGGAGAACTGGGAGAGCGCCCCCTGTGAAGTTAACAGGGGGGCTCCAAACTTGTTGGGCCTGTGGGGAGCCTGGGCACAGAATGGAGTACCCCTATGGGACTCACAGGGCACAGGCAAGCCCTGAGGTTGCCAAAGGAAGGCACTGGATGTGTTCCTGTGCCACAAGGGGGGCCACATAAGACGGCCCTGCCCCCAGAGAAGGAGGGGGAGGCTGGAGGATTGAGCTGGGTCTGAAACTGTCCCGAAGGAGGGGTGGTTAGGACCAGGGCCCTAGAAAGGGGATTGTCTGGGGCAGAGAGGGCCCAGCTAAACCAGGGAACCCACACAAGAGCCAGGAGGGCTACAGTGGGGACCCAAACTATGGAGGAAGGGAGCTGGCTGAGTGGAGAGCCTGTGGCAGGAAAAAGACCTCCTGCAGGCCCACCTGAGAGGGAAGCCGAGGAGATAGGGACCCCCGGTCTTAAGGGGGAGGGTGTGTAGTGGAGTGGCTGCCCCACTCTAGTAGGCAGGGGTTAAAAGTAGCCCTGGAGAGGGCTATGGCTGGGAAAACCAGTGAGAGCAGCTGAGTGGGTAGTTGGCCCCAGTTGTGGCCAGCTCAATTAGAGGTCTGGGGCCAGGAGGTGGAGGAATCTCCCTCTAGCCCTGGAGGGAGAAGGGCTAGCTGCCTGAGAGGAAGGTACCTGAACTAGGGTTACCATTCGTCCGGATTCCCCCGGACATGTCCGGATTTTCGAGCTAAAAATAGCGTCCGGGGGGAATTTATAAATGTCCGGACTTCTTTCCCCCCCCCCCCCCACGCAGAGCGCGCGCAGCTAACAGGGCAGCCGGACGGAGCCACTTACATGAGGCTCCGACAGCCAGAGAGTTCCCTGCAGCAGAGCTTACTCCCTCCCTCCCTGCATTTGCAGATCGCCTCCCGCAGTCTGGAGCTCCTCCCCCGCTCCTCCTCCACTGCCAGCCAGCCTGCCGGGACGAGCGGAGCCGTTCCTGAGCAAGCTCACGGAAACATTAGGCGAAGGCCAACAACAAGGGGGCCAGGGGGTCGGAGAAGGGGCAGGGAGGTTTTGGAGGGG
>NW_020679681.1:0-1406 GCF_002925995.2 Terrapene triunguis | reverse complement strand
TGGGTCATTTTCAGTGTACTTGTGGCACCTTAGAGACTAACAAATTTATTTGAGCATAAGCTTTCGTGGGCTACAGCCCACTTCATCAGATGCTGTAGCCCACGAAAGCTTATGCTCAAACAAATTTGTTAGTCTCTAAGGTGCCACAAGTACTCCTGTTCTTTTTGCGGATACAGACTAATACGGCTGCTACTCTGAAACCTGCCATTTTCAGTGTGTTTCTCTCTGAAATGCCAGTTAATTCAATGCTTGGAGAACAACGGTTAATGCTTTCCAGGGTCAAATAGCAGCCATTTAGTGAACCAAAGAAAACAAACAATTTACTAGTAAGACTTCCATTAGACTTTACAAGCCACAAGCTGGTGAGTAGTGTATTCCAGATATTAAAGCCAAGATAGGCGCTCGTGGCACCAATAAGTGATGTTGTAATTCAGTGTTTGGAACATCACAAGTGCTTCCATTTTAACTTGATATGCAGTTCACATTTGCCTGTAATGTGTTAAATCTCCCATATTGTCCAACTGAAAATGAAGGCCCTGATCCTCCAAGCTGACCCATCTGGGCAGACCCTTGGTACCACATGGTGCCCCACTTTCTTCAATGCGGTTTCCCATGGGTGCAGGGGACTGCTTATACAGACCTACTTGCACGATTTAGAGCTACTGGGGATTATTATTTAATATTTATATTGCAATAGTGCTCAGAGGCCTCTCTGTACAAGGCATTGTACACAGGGCCGGCTCCAGGCACCAGCCGACCAAGCACGTGCTTGGGGCGGCACCTTGGAAGGGGCGGCCAATCTTGGGGTGGCGGGGGGCGCTTGGGGTTTTTTGTTTTTTTGGTTCGGTGGGGCGGCGCTCGAGGTTTTTTGTTTGTTTGTTTTTGTTTCAGTGGCGCGGCACTGGGGGGGGGGGGGGGTTGGGCGGGGGGGGGGGGGGGGGGGGGGGGGGGGGGGGGGGGGGTTACGGCGGGGCGGCGCTCTTTTTTTTTGCCTGGCAAAAAAGTTAGAACCGGCCCTGATTGTACAACCATAGAAGAAAACTCAGTCCCTGCCTTCATTGTTGGTGATCTGTCCCTAGATTATACATATTCTGAGACCACGTCTGCAAGACCACTGGAGAAATAATAGATCATTACCCCGAACTTTGTACAGCTTGGAAACTGATTGGAAACTTGAAGAAAACTCTGATAAACACGCTAGAGGGCAGGTTACCCAGACTGTTCATGGTGCAAGACACAATATCTATTGTCCTCAAGTCTGAGTCAAAGTCTGGACCAGGGCCGGCTCCATGCACCAGGCAACCAAGCTGGTGCTTGGGGCGGCACCTGGAGGGGGGCGGCGGCGCGGCGCTCCGGCCGCCGGGGAGAGCGGGGCCACAGCCGGGCTCGCCGCCCTCCCCCCCGTG
>NW_020679680.1:0-5236 GCF_002925995.2 Terrapene triunguis | reverse complement strand
ACCTTAGGTATTAACCTTTAATAATGTATGTTATGTTGGTTTAGCTGTCCTTGTGTAGTTATCACTATTATTCAATAAATAACTTTTATGGTTAACTTGGTTGCTTCTCTCTCTCTTGCTGAACTTTACTCTTTTGTGTTTTTAGCTTCCTCCATTCACTCTACAGCAGGCCTGCACAACTCGTAAAGCGGCGAGGGCCATATTACTCCAAAGAAAACAGCTGAGGGCCGAAACCCCCCAGCCCCGCGGAAACACCCCCCCCCCGCAGCACCGCCCAGCCCCGCGGAAACAAACCCTCCTTCCCCAGCACCGCCCCACTGAAACAGCTAAGGTTTGGGGGGGAGGGTGTGTGATACTTTATTAAGAATTTTTCAATTAAATCAAACAATTTTTTAAATTATTTTAAATTTTTTTATTAATCATGGAAAAATTAAAAACATCTGTTCTGTTGAAAGAAAACATTTGTACTTTTCATCATTACCTTGCAAATTTAATGAGAAATATTACATCTCTGTTCGGCAACAAGCTTGTCGCATTTGGGGGTCATATCTGAAGTGGATATTTTCATAATGTCTTCCAAATGGTCATCAGTCAGAGAAGAACGTTGCTTGTTTTTATTCATATTCATGATGGAAAATGTTTGTTCACATATGTAAGTGCGTCCAAAAATGCTGAACGTTTTCAGTGCAACTTCATTGTCCAGACTTTTGTAGAAGTCCCGCAAGCTGCTTTCTCTGTGCTTATTTCGGTAAACTGCTGAACACTGAAGTTCAATAACCTCCAACTGCAAATCTAGTGGCACTTCCTCTGGATCCACAGAAAAGGGATGTTCAATCAGCTTCAACTGGACGTCTTCTTCTTTAGACAAAGTAAGTCTTCTGTCAAATTCTTCAATCAAAAGATTGATGTGCTTTGCGTATTTTTCTCCTAACTCGGCGTGTTTGTGCTGAGGGATACGCTGTGCACAAGTGGGAAAGTGACACATTTCACCTTTTGACAGCTGACTTCTGAAAAGTTTCAATTTCATTTTGAAAGCTTTCACTGCTGCACACATTTGAAATATAAGTTGATTTTTTCCCTGAAGTTGAATGTTGAGATCATTCAGGTGTGCTGTAATGTCACAAAAGAAAAAGAGATCTTGATTCCAGGACTCATTTTCAAGCTCTGGGAATTTTATTGGCCCATTTTCTAGGAATTTTGCTACCTCCTCTTTCAAAGCAACAAAACGCTGGAGCACTCTTCCTCGACTCAACCACCTCACTTCTGTATGGTAGATTAAGTCATTGCACTCTGTGTCTACCCCTTCAAGAAAGGCTCGAAATGTCCTATGTTTTAGTCCTCTAGAACGGATGTAGTTTACAATGGAAACTACCACTGACATTACATGCTCAAATTTTAAGACTTTGCTACACAAAACCTGCTGATGCATAATGCAGTGATGTTTGGTTATTTCTCTCCCGATAAATTCTTCAAGAAGAGTAACTGCTCCAACATTTTTTTGGCACATAGCTGGAGCACCATCAGTACAAATGGCCACCAAGTTTGTGAAATCTAATCCCGACTTATCATTCGTGCACTTTATCACTTCACTGGAGATTTATTTTCCGGTTGTGCGACCCGTCATGGAGCACATGCCAGCAAGTTCTTCAGTAATTTCAAAGTTTTTATCAATACCTCTAATAAAAATAAGAAGTTGGGCGGTGTCTTTTAAAATCGGTGCTTTCATCCATAGCTAGGGAGTAAAAGCAGAATTCACTGACTCTCTGCTTTAACTGATCACTTAAATTGGTAGAAATGTCAACTATTCTTCTCCGTACAGTCATGCGTGATAGACTGACATTCTCAAATATTCCCCTCTTTTCTGGACATAACTCAGATACAGCAATCAACATACGCTTTTTTAATAACTCGCCTTCTGTCAAGCATTTCCCAGCAGCAGCAATTTCCTTAGAAATTTTAAAGCTTACTTTAGTAACTATCGTTCTCAGTGCTCACTTTCTTGACAATTTGCTGTTCTCTACTAAGGTTTTTCGCTAAACTGGCTGCTTTAATTATTTTTTCATTTGGGCTCAATTTGGCGAGATTGGGATGCTTAGTTTCAAAGTGCCACCGAAGGTTGTATTCTTTCGGAACGGACATTTCGCGACACACGAGGCACAGTATTTTGTCTTTGGAAATAGTACATAAGTATTTATTCGTCCATTCAGTGTTGAAAACTCTGTGTTCTGATTCTATTTTTCTCTTTTTCTTTTCACTCATGGTATCCATTATGAAGCTCAAGATTTTGTTGAATAAATTCACACACCAGGGAAACACTCACAGTCACACACAAAGAGAAGAGATATCTCACGGCGCATGGCACACTAGCAAGGCACCGACGGTGTGTGGAAGCCTGTAGGTCGAGGGGTCACTATATTACTGCACACAGCAGTCAATCAATGCAGTTGTAGATAAATCTCTGCATTATGCATTTTTGTATAACTTTTATATGACTTTGTATTGAACCTTAGTACTATGTTATAGCGGGCTCCTAAGATAGTATAATTAAGGTAAAAGAAAAATTTCTTCTGTGCAAATTTTTGAGGCACAGTTCAAATTTGTGTGCCATGAGGCAAATGCGCCCAAGTGAGTAAAATGCTTATACATTTAAAAAGTTTTAATTTGCAATTTGTGTCAATTTATATGGGTTTTCAGATAGACATCATAAGTAAAAAAAGAAAAACAAAAGTTTGTGTTTTAAATTGAAAATTTTCCTTAAAAATATCAATAAATGATTATCAGCCAAGAATAAGATATGTAATTACAAATGCATTTTAATTTCCTTATTGGTCGAAATGTCAAAGACTGCTAAACTAACCTTACTGTTTTTCCCTGCGATCTTTTTCATTTGCCCACTCAATATAAACTCTGTCCAGATCTATCAGTCCTCAATCCAGCTGGTAACTCTTAATACACATCAGCACCCCACATAGAACCCCCCACTCGCTAGTTTCCCAATACACACAGATTTCTCCTCCCTCCCAGTGCCCTTCCCCACAGCCCCACCACCACAACTAAACAATGCCCCACACAGACCCCCAGTGCCCTGACACACACAGATCTCCCTCACTGCCCAGCACCCCCCAACAGGCCCACACTGCCTAGCACCCCAAAACACACAAACCTCCCCCACTGCCCAGCGCCCTCCACACCCTCACAGCCCAGCACCCCCCGCACATCTCCCAGACACTCACTCCACCACGCCCTTCCCCCTTCCCTGGCCGCACTCACCAGCCCTGCTGGGAGGTCTCTGGCTCCTAGGGTGAGAGCGGCAAGGGGAGTCTCCAGTGGTGAGCGGGAGCCGGTTCGCACCGGTTCGCGGGAACCAGTTGTTAAATTTAGAAGCCCTTTTAAAACCAGTTGTCCTGCGCGGGACAACCGGTTCTAAAAGGGCTTCTAAATTTAATAGCCGGTAAGTTGAAGTGACCAGGACCGTAGCTGGTGGGGAGCAGAGGGAGCGGCTGCTCCCCCTGAGCACATTATCCAAAAGTGGCGCCTTAGGAGCCGACCCCATGGGTGCTCCAGCTCTCCGCCCCGCTCCCCGGCCCCAGCTCACCTCCGCTCCGCCTCCGCCTCTGAACACTCTGCCCCGCTTCTCCCTCTCCCCCCCCCCGCTTCCCGCGAATCAGCTGTTCGCGCAGGAAGCCTGGGAGGGCAGAGAAGCAAGCGGTGGCTTCGCGCTCAAGCCCAGGGAGGCAGAGATGGAGCGGAGGTGAGCTGGGGTGGGGGGAGCCGCCCGCGCCACAGCAAGTAACCCGGGGTGAGGGGCGCGGAGGGGAACCGCTCCCCACCCCAGCTCACCTCTGCTCCGCCTCCCTGGGCCTGAGCGCGAAGCCGCTGCTTGCTTCTCAGCCCTCCCAGGCTTCCTGCGCGAACAGCTGATTCGCAGGAAGTGGGGGGGCTGCAAGCTCAGCCTGACCCGGTGCTCCAGGCACTGCACGGTGGCGGCGTGGCCCGGCTCCAGCTGAGCGGCGTGGCTGTAGTGCCGCCAGCCACCTCCAGGCAGCGCGGTAAGGGAGCAGGGAGGGGGTGTTGGATAGAGGGCAGGGGAGTTCGGGGGGGTGGATAGGGGTCGGGGCGGTCAGATGGCAGGGAACAGGGGGATTGAATGGGGGCAAGGGTCCCGGGGGGCAGTCAGGAAGGAGCAGGGGTTGGATGGGGCGGTGGGAGGCAGTCAGGGGCAGGGGTTCCAAGGGTAATGGTCAGGGGACAGGGAGAAGGGGTGGTTGGATAGGGAATCAGGAGAGGAGTTGGATGGGGCGGCGGAGGGCAGTCAGGGGACAGGGAAGGGGGTGGATGGGGCAGGGGTCCCGGGTGGGGCATCAAGGAACGCGGGGGGTTGGATGGGGCAGGAGACCCGGGGAGGGGGCCAAAAAGCGCTCAGGACGGGGGCGGTGGCTGAGCCCCGTGTCCCTGCTGGGGGGGGGAGGGGGGCGAGGGCTCCGTGCCCGTGTCCCGCTTGGGGCAGTGGGGAGGGGCAGCGGCGCGCGAGGGCTCCGTGTCCTGCTTGAGGCCTGGGGGGTCCGGCGCCGCGCGCGGGCTCCGTGTCTCGCTTGGGGCGGGGGGGGAGGCGCGGCGGCACGCGAGGGCTCCCTGCCCGTATCCCGCTTGGGGCGGGGGGGGAGGCGCTGTGGCGTGCAAGGGCTCCCTGCCCGTGTCCCCCTTGGGGCGGGGGGGGGGGGGCGGGGGGGGGGCGGGGGGGCCCCGTGCCCGTGTCCCGCGTGGGGCGGGGGGGGCCGGTTTTGCGCGCCGCGGCCGCTCGGGATCTCCCCCCCCCCAGGTTTGAGAGCCTGGGAGGGAGGGAGAGACTCCGAGTGGTCGCAGCACGGGTGCCGCTTCTCCCCCTCCCTCCCAGGCTCTGAGGGAGAGGGAGCCGCGGCGCGCGAAACAGCTGTTTCGCGTGCCGCGGCCGCTCGGGATCTCCCCCTCCCTCCCAGGTTTGAGAGCCTGGGAGGGAGGGGGAGACCCTGAGCGGCCGTGGCGTGCGAAACAGCTGATTCGCGCACCGCTGCTCCCCCTCCCTCCCAGGCTTGAGAGTGAGCACCCGCGGGCCACACAGTGAGCCCCCACGGGCCGCATGCGGGCCGTATGTTCTGCAGGCTTGCTCTACAGCAACGCTTCTTTTACCTAAGCTAAAGATCCCTGCAGCACCCAAAATACTGTGGGGTTTGCTCATCAAGTAGGTTACTGCCAGTAC
>NW_020679679.1:0-1250 GCF_002925995.2 Terrapene triunguis | reverse complement strand
TCCTTGGTAAATGTCCAGGTCTGGGAATGTCCCACAACAGCATTTCTAATGGGAAGCTGGCTGCAGAACAATTAAACTGCTGACAGCTCCTATGCAGGAGGGGTGGGAATTCAGTCTCTGTGTTCTGTCAGTGCAGCTAGAGCAATAGGAAAAACCTCACCAGTCACTGTAGCAACTGTCTACTCCAAAGTACTACAGGAGCATTTTAAGTGTAGACAGCCTGAGAGTGAGACCAGATCTACCTCCAGTTGGCACTAGGGATGCACCAGCACTGAGACTACAGCAATGGCAACAGTTCAATGCTTCCAGAGTTGGCAGGATTCAAACCTACGTGGGAAAGCCCCAAGGGATTTCTAGTCCAGCACCTTAACCCCTCAGCCACAACTATCTGATGGCCACGAGCTTCCCTACACTATGATTCTCTTCTCAGTGAATTATCACTTCACATTGTTTGCTCAGACCAGCCTCCCCGGCCCACTCACTGCTGTGCGGGGCTGTAAGTGTGTCCATTGCTGGACAGCAGGAATTCCTGCCCATTTCCCTTCCGGCTGGAGCAGGATTGGAGTGTGTTTGTGTTAATGACATTGCTGTAGATTGTTGTTCGTTCCCCATCTTGACAATTCAGACAGTCCCTTTCCCATTCAGATCTCCAGCATCTTGTTCCAATAGCAGGGGTCCAGTTTTCTCTGGGGCACTGACACGTTACAGGGGGTTGGTGAGTGAACTCAGCCTTGCATTCCGTCCTTGATGGGGCGGGACAAGGGTGGTCAGTTTTGTTGGGTCAGAAAGTTGGCAACCCTAGATCCAGGGGAAACAAACACCCAACGAGGCTGGCCAGGGGCAGGACATCAGCTTGGAGGGGAGGGGAGGGGAGGGGTGGGGTGGGGTGGGGGTGGCAGTGACATCACAAAGGCCTGTTGCAGGAACTCGGCCTATTGGGCAAAGGTGGTGGGGAGGGGGTGACCTCACAGAGAGACCCTGACATCAGCCAGGCAAGACAAAGGTGCAGGGCCAGGCCAGTCTCTGAGACCCCCCTGGCTTTGCTGCCGCAAGTCTCCTTCGCGAGGTCTCTCCTCGAGGACTGAGAGAGAATTAGGATTCATGGATGTGAGCATGAGGAGGAACCTCTGTGGAGTTTTCTCCTTTCCTACCACTGATTGTGCCGAAAACAAACTTCCCTTTTCCAAGGTAAGAGGCCCAGAAAGGTTTGGAACCTGTTCAGTCTGATCCCCCTGGTGCAGGCAGCATTC
>NW_020679678.1:0-4219 GCF_002925995.2 Terrapene triunguis | reverse complement strand
AGCTAATGCCAGTGACTGTGTTAGCCACTACAGAAGAGATGGGGCAGCCCAGCTACCTCCATGCCAGTGAGAGCTGGCTCTCTGCAGCTACAGCCTGGCCAAAAGATACAGTTGCCACCATTCTGCTCCTCAAGGCATTGTATCTTAGGCCTGGTCTACACTACGGGATTAATTGGGATTTAGCAGTGTTAATTCGAATTAACCCTTCACCCGTCCACACAACAGAGCCATTTAGTTCGAATTAAAGGGCGCTTTAAATCGATTTCTGTACTCCACCTCGACGAACGGAGTAGCGTCAAAATCGATTTTGTTAATTCGAATTAGGGTTAGTGTGGCCACAAATCGATGGTATTGGCCTCCGGGAGCTATCCCACAGTGCACCACTGACCGCTCTGGACAGCAATCTGACCTCGGATGCACTGCCCAGGTAGACAGGAAAAGACCCAGGAAAATTTGAATTTCATTTCCTGTTTGCTCAGCGTGGAGAGCACAGGTGACCACAGATACCACAGATACCTCAGCTCATCAGCACAGGTAACCATGCAGGCTGATAATCGAAAAAGAGCACCAGCATGGACCACACGGGAGGTACTGGATCTGATCGCTGTATGGGGTGAGGATTCAGTGCTAGCAGAACTTCGTTCAAAGAGACGAAATGCCAAAACTTTTGAAAAAATCTCCAAGGGCATGATGGAGAGAGGCCACAATAGGGACTCAGATCAGTGCCACGTGAAAGTGAAGGAGCTCAGACAAGCCTATCAAAAAACAAAGGAGGCAAACGGTCGCTCCGGGTCAGAGCCGCGGACATGCCGCTTCTACGCAGAGCTGAATGCAATTCTAGGGGGGGCCGCCACCACTACCCCACCTGTGATCGTGCAAACCGGGTCTGGGATAGTCTCTACACCTGAGGATTCTGAGGATGGGGAAGAGGAGGAGGATCTTGCAGAGAGCACCCAGCACTCCGTTCTCCCCAACAGCCAGGAGCTTTTTCTCAGCCTGACTGAAGTACCCTCCCAAGCCTCCCAAGCCAGTAGCCAAGACCATGACCCCATGGAAGGGACCTCAGGTGAGTTTACCTTTTAAAATATAAAACATGGTTTAAAAGCAAGGTTTTTTAATGATTATTTTGCCCTGAGGACTTGGGATGCATTCGCAGCCAGTACAGCTACTGGAAAAGTCTGTTAACGTGTCTGGGGATGGAGCGGAAATCCTCCAGGGACATCTCCATGAAGCTCTCCTGGAGGTACTCCAAAAGCCTTGCCACAAGGTTTCTGGGCAGTGCCGCTTTATTCCGTCCTCCATGGTAGGACACTTGTCCACGCCATGCTTGCAGCAAGTAATCTGGTATCATTGCCTGACAAAGCCTGGCAGCGTATGGTCCTGGTGTTTGCTGGCATTCAAGCAACATCCGTTCTTTATCTCGCTGTGTAATCCTCAGGAGAGTGATATCGCTCATGGTAATCTGCTTGAAATACGGGAACTTAATTAAGGGGACAGAGGTGGCCGTTCCTACTGGGCTGTTTGCCTGTGGCTGATAAGAAATGCTTCCCTGCAGTTAGCCAAGCGCAGGGGCGGGGGGGGGAGGGGAATTGGCCCAGAGCTTTTCGCGTTTGGCTAGCAGGGATCTTCCCTGATACCAGCTGTGGGGGGAAGGGTAAAGCGATCATTCCAGGGAATTCATGGCGGGAGGGGGGGGGCGGGGGGGTTAGTTTGTTTTCTGCTGCTGAAGGTTAACAGGAAAACCTCAGCAATCAACAGGCTTTGATTGGTATGTTGGAAAGGAGGGCGCAGAAGCCGAAAGACAATGGCTTACCATGGCTGCCTGCAAGCTGAATTCTGTTGCCCGAACCTGCGTCTGTGATCTCTAACACCAAAGCCACAGGCACTCAATATTAAGATGGAAAATGCGACCTTGTACTGAAATCACATGTGCTATGTAATGTCAATAGTGTTCACCATGAAAGAGTACAAGCATTGTTCTGTAAAATGTATCATTTTAAAAACTTCTCTACTTTTTTTCAACCCTCCCTCTAGCAGCTGCAAATGTTTCAAGCCTCCCTCCTGCGTCCAGAAGGCTATCTCAGATAAGGCGTCGTAGAAAGATGACGCGAGATGACATGTTCAAAGAAATAATGAAATCAACCCACAATGAAAGAGCTCATTTGAATGAGTGGAAGGACACTGTATCTAAATTTAGGAAAGATGCCAGTGAACGTGAGGTCTTGAGGGATGCTCGAGATGACCTACCTCCCCCCTCACCATGTTCCATATCCTCCTCACCCAGACGTGTAAGAACGCGGGGGGGGGAGGCTCCGTGCACCCTCTCACTCCACCCCAGGGGACAGCCCAACCAAAAGGCTGTCATTATATTGAATTTGATCAGTGGCCTTAGACTTCCCTCTTATCCTCCTCCCAAACCTCACCCAGATTACCTTCTTGGTTCTCTCCCTATGTTTATAATCACTTAATAAAGAATACATGATTTTTAAACGATAGTGACTTTATTACCTTTGAAAGAAAGCTGGGGGGAGGGTGGGTTGCTTACAGAGAATGAATGAGAATGAAGGGGGCTGGTTTTCATGAAGGGAGAAACAAACAGAAATTTCACACTGTAGCCTGGCCAGTCATGAAACTGGTTTTCAGAGCTTCTCTGATGCACAGCGCTTCCTGGTGTGTTCTTCTAATCGCCCTGGTGTCTGGCTGCGCGTAATCAGCAGCCAGGCGATTTGCCTCAGCCTCCCACCCTGCCATAAAGGTCTCCCCCTTACTTTCACAGAGATTGTGGAGCACACAGCAAGCAGAAATAACAATGGGGAGATTTCTTTGGCTGAGGTCAGAGCGAGTTAGTAGCGATCTCCAGCGTGCTTTTAAACGGCCAAATGCACATTCTACCACCATTCTGCACTTGCTCAGCCTGTAGTTAAACAGCTCCTGACTCCTGTCCAGGCTGCCTGTGTATGGCTTCATGAGCCATGGCATTAAGGGGTAGGCTGGGTCCCCAAGGATAACTATAGGCATTTCAACATCCCCAATGGTTATTTTCTGGTCCGGGAAGTAAGTCCCTTGCTGCAGCCGTTTAAACAGATTAGTGTTCCTGAAGACGCGTGCATCATGAACCCTTCCCGGCCACCCCACGTTGATGTCGGTGAAACGTCCCTTGTGATCCACCAGTGCTTGCAGCACCATTGAAAAGTACCCCTTGCGGTTTACGTACTGGGTACCCTGGTGCTCCGGTGCCAAGATAGGGATGTGGGTTCCATCTATCGCCCCACCACAGTTAGGGAATCCCATTGCAGCAAAGCCATCCACTATGACCTGCACATCCCCCAGAGTCACTAGCTTGTGTAGCAGCACCTCAGTGATTGCTTTGGCTACTTGTATCACAGCAGCCCCCACAGTAGATTTGCCCACTCCAAATTGATTCCCCACTGACCGGTAGCTGTCTGGCGTTGCAAGCTTCCACAGGGCTATTGCCACTCGCTTCTCAACTGTGAGGGCTGCTCTCATCCTGGTATTCTGGCGCTTCAGGGCAGGGGAAAGCAAGTCACAAAGTTCCATGAAAGTGCCCTTACGCATGCGAAAGTTCCGCAGCCACTGGGAATCATCCCACACCTGCAACACTATGCGGTCCCACCAGTCTGTGCTTGTTTCCCGGGCCCAGAATCGGCGTTCCATGCCTATAACCTGCCCCATTAACAGCATGATCTCCAAAGCACCGGGTCCCGCGGTTCGATAGAATTCCATGTCTATATCCTCATCACTGTCGTCACCGCGCGGCTGTTGCCTGCTCCTCTCCACCTGGTTTTCCCGGTTCTTGTTCAGCATAAACTGCACGATAAGGCGCGAGGTATTTACAATGTTCATGACTGCTGTCTTGAGCTGAGCGGGCTCCATGCTTGCCGTGGTATGGAGTCTGCTGCGTTCACCCAGGAAAAAAGGCGCGAAATGGTTGTCTGCCGTCCGTTGCTTTCATGCAGGGAGGGAGAGAGGGAGGGAGGGGTGAGGCTGTACCCAGAACCACCTGCGACAATGTTTTGGTCCCATCAGGCACTGGGATCTCAACCCAGAATTCCAATGGGCAGGGGAGACTGCGGGAACTATGGGATAGCTACCCACAGTGCAACGCTCCAGAAATCGACGCTAGCCCCTGTACATGGACGCACACCACCGAATTAATGTGCTTAGTGTGGCCGCATACAATCGAATTTATACAACCTGT
>NW_020679677.1:0-1444 GCF_002925995.2 Terrapene triunguis | reverse complement strand
ACCATCAGAGGGGATCACTCTCAAATCCAGCCCCACCTCTTTGTGAGGACCTCCCGCAATGAGAGCACCTCCCACCCCATTCACACTCCACACACACCCCTCCTTGGTAGAGGGAGGGAGCAGGGGAAAGGGGAAAAAGAAGCAAGAGAAGAGGAGAAAGGAGGGAGGAAAAAGGAAAAGGGAAACCAAAAAGGATAAACCCCAATGTCCCCAGGGATTCCAAGCGTCAAAGTCCTAGGCAGGAAATCAAATTTGGCCACCTTAAGCCACTGTTTTCTGGGCCTAGAATGCTGCCTGCACCAGGGGGATCAGACTGAACAGGTTCCAAACCTCTCTGGGCCTCTTACCTTGTAAAAGGGAAGTTTGTTTTCGGCACAATCAATGGTAGGAAAGAAGAAAACTCCACAGAGGTTCCTCCTCATGCTCACATCCGTGAATCCTAATTCTCTCTCAGTCCTCGAGGAGAGACCTTGCGAAGGAGACTTGTGGGAGCAAAGGTGGGGGGGGGGCTCAGAGACTGGCCTGGTCCTGCACCTCTGTCCTGCCCGGCTGATGTCAGGGTCTCTCTGTGAGGTCACCCCTTCCCCACCACCTTTGCCCAATAGCCCGAGTTCCTGCAACAGGCCTTTGTGATGTCACTGCCACCCCCACCCCTCCCCTCCAAGCTGATGTCCTGCCCCTGGCCAGCCTCGTTGGGTGTTTGTTTCCCCTGGGTCTAGGGTTGCCAACTTTCTGACCCAACAAAACTGACCACCCTTGCCCCGCCTCATCAAGGACGGAATGCAAGGCTGAGTTCACTCACCAACCCCCTGAAACATGTCAGTGCCCCAGAGAAAACCGGACCCCTGCTATTGGAACGATATGATGGAGATCTGAATGGGAAAGGGACTGTCTAAATTGTCAAGGTGGGGAATGAACGAAAATCTACAGCAATGTCATTAACACAAACACACTCCAATCCTGCTCCAGCCGGAAGGGAAATAGGCAGGAATTCCTGCTGTCCAGCAATGGACACACTTACAGCCCCGCACAGCAGTGAGTGGGCCGGGGAGGCTGGTCTGAGCAAACAATGTGAAGTGGTAATTCACTGAGAAGAGAATCATAGTGGATGATTCCTCTGGATCTAGGGTTGCCAACTTTCTGACCCAACAAAACTGACCACCCATGTCCCGCCCCTTCGCCGAGGTCCCGGCCCGCTCACTCCTTCTCCCTCCGTCGCTTGCTCTCCCCCACGCTCACTCACTGGCTCATTTTCACCAGGCTGAGCAGGGCTGGGGAGGGTCCCTTTTCAACTGGCTGTTGTCAGGACAGAGCTGGGAAGGAGGCTGCCTGCCAAACACCTCCCTGTCAGAAAATCATCTCCCTCCTTCAGTTCAGTGACAGCCTGAATTGTTCCTTATCCCGGCAGAGCTGGAGGATTGAAAGCAGCAACATCAAACCCCTG
>NW_020679676.1:0-6500 GCF_002925995.2 Terrapene triunguis | reverse complement strand
AGCTCTGCATCGTTGCCACTGCTGCTGAGCTCACCTCGATGTCCAAACAGGAACTGAGATTCAAACTGCCCAGACAGGAAAATGAATTCAAATTTTCCCGGGGTGTGGCTGGTCAGAGCATCCGAGCACGGACTGCTGTCCAGAGCGTCAACAGAGTGGTGCACTGTGGGATAGCTCCCGGAGCTATTAGCGTCGATTTCCATCCACACCTAGCCTAATTCGATATGGCCATTTCGAATTTAGCGCTACTCCTCTCGTTGGGGAGGATTACAGAAATCGATTTAAAGAGAGCTCTATGTCGAACTAAATGGCTTCGTGGTGTGGATGGGTGCAGGGTTAATTCGATATAACGGCGCTAAATTCAACATAAAAGCCTAGTGTAGACCAGGCCTTAGATGTCTGTATATTAATGTGAGAAATATGGGTAATAAGTAGGAAGAACTTGAAATGCTAGTAAATAAACACAACTATGACATAGTTGGCATCACAGAGACTTGGTGGGATAATACACATGACTGGAATATTGGTACAGAAAGGTACAGCTTGCTCAGGAAGGACAGGCAGTGAAAAAAGGGAGGAGGTGTTGCCTTATATATTAAAAATGTATACACTTGGACTGAGGTTGAGATGGAAATAGGAGATAGGCTTGTTGAAAGTCTCTGGGTAAGGCTAAAAGGGGTAAAAACAAGGGTGATGTCATGGTAGGGGTCTACTACAGACCACCTAATCAGAAAGAAGAGATGGATGAGGCTTTTTTTAAACAACTAACGAAACCATCCAAAGCACAGGACTTGCTGGTGATGGGGGACTTCAACTACTCAGGCATCTGTTGGGAAAATAACACAGCAAGACACAGATTATCCAACGAGTTCTTGGAATGTATTGGAGACAATTTTTTATTTCAGAAGATGGAGAAAGCTTCTAGGGGAGAGGCTGTTCTAGATTTGATTTTGACAAATAGGGAGGAACTGGTTGAGAATTTGGAAGTGGAAGGCAGTTTGAGTGAAAATGATCATGAAATGATAGCGTTCATGATTCTAAGGAATGGTAGGAGGGAGAACAGCAAAATAAAGACAATGGATTTCAAGAAGGCAGACTTTAGCAAACTCAGGGAATTGGTAGGTAAGATCCCATGGGAAGCAAGTCTAAGGGGAAAAACAATAGAAAACAGTTGGCAGTTTTTCAAAGAGACATTATTAAGGGCACAAGAGCAAACTATCCCACTGCGTAGGAAAGATAGGAAGTATGGCAAGAGACCACACTGTCTTAACCAGGAGATCTTCAATGATCTAAAAATAAACGAGAGTCCTACAAAAAGTGGAAACTAGGTCAAATTAAAAAGGATGAATATAAACAAGTAACACAAGTATGTAGGAACAAAATTAGAAAAGCCAAGGCACAAAACAAGATCAAACTAGCTACAGACATAAAGGGTAACAAGAAAACATTCTACAGTTACATTAGAAGCAAGAGGAAGACCAAGGACAGGGTAAGTCCGTTACTCAATGGGTGTGTGTGTGGGGGAAATAATAACAGAAAAAGTGGAAATGGCAGAGGTGTTTAATGACTTCTTTGTTTCAGTTTTCACCAAGAAGGTTAGTGGCGATTGCATGTCTAACATAGTGAAAATGAGGTAAGATCAGAGGCTAAAATAGGAAAAGAACAGTTTAAAAATTACTTAGACAAGTTAGATGTCTTCAAGTCACCAGGACCTGATGAAATGCACCCTAGAATACTCAAGGAGCTGACTGAGGAGATATCTCAGCCATTAGCAATTATCTTTGAAAAGTCATGGAAAACAAGAGAGATTCCAGAAGACTGGAAAAGGGCAAATATAGTGCCACTCTATAAAAAGGGAAGTAAGGACAACCTGGGGAATTACAGACCAGTCAGCTTAACTTCTGTACCTGGAAAGATAATGGAGCAAATAATTAAGCAATCAATTTGCAAATATCTAGAAGATAATAAGGTGATAAGTAACAGTCAGCATGGATTTGTCAAGAATAAATCGTGCCAAACCAACCTGATAGCTTTCTTTGACAGGGTAACAAACCTTGTGGATAGGAGAGAAGCGGTAGACGTGGTATATCTTGACTTAAGTAAAGCTTTTG
This sequence comes from Terrapene triunguis, assembly GCF_002925995.2. NCBI lineage: Eukaryota > Metazoa > Chordata > Testudines > Emydidae > Terrapene > Terrapene triunguis. Next base: position 4,389 of record NW_020679676.1, on the reverse strand, counting down.
ATACTGTCTTGCATGACCTTCTCATAAACAAACTAGGGAAATGCAACCTAGATAGAGCTACTGTAAGGTTGGGTGAAAAACTGGTTGGAAAACCGTTTCCAGAGAGTAGTTATCAGGGTTCACAATCATGCTGGAAGGGCATAATGAATGGGGTCCCACAGGGATCAGTTCTGGGTCCGGTTCTGTTCAATATCTTCACCAATGATTTAGATAATGGCATAGAGAGTACACTTATAAAGTTTGCGGACGATACCAAGCTGGGAGGGGTTGCAAGTGGAGGATAGGATTAAAATTCAAAATGATCTGGACAAACGGTCTGAAGTAAATAGGATGAAATTCAGTAAGGACAAATGCAAAGTACTCCATTTAGGAAGGAACAATCAGTTGCACATATACAAAACGGGAAATGACTGCCTAGGAAGGAGTACTGCAGAAAGGGATCTGGGGGTCATAGTGGACCATAAGCTAAATATGAGTCAATACTGTAAAGCTGTTTCAAGAAAAGCGAAAATCATTCTGGAATGTATTATTAGGAGTGTTGTAAGTAAGACATGAGAAGTAGTTCTTCATCTCTACTCCACGCTGATTAGGCCTCAATTGGAGTATTCAGTTCTGGGCGCCACATTTCAGGAAAGATGTGGACAAACTGAAGTCCAGAGAAGAGCAACAAAAATGATTAAAGGTCTAGAAAATGTTACCTATGAGGGAAGATTGAAAAAAATTGGATTTGTTTAGTCTGGAAAAGAGAAGACTGAGAGGGCACATGATAACAATTTTCAAGTACATAAAAGGTTGTTACAAGGAGGAGGGAGAAACATTCTTCTTCTTAACCTGTGAGGATAGGACAAGAAGCAATGGGCTTAAATTGTAGCAAGGGCGGTTTAGGTTGGACATTAGGAAAAACTTCCTAACTGTCAGGGTGGTTAGGCACTGGAATAAATCGCCTAAGGAGGTTGTGGAATCTCCATCATTGGAGATTTTTAAGAGCAGGTTAGACAAACACCTGTCAGGGATGGTCTAGATAATGCCTAGTCCTGCCATGAGTGCAGAGAACTGGGTTAGATGACCTCTTGAGGTCCCTTCTAATCCTATGATTCATGCCCTATTGTATTAATAGAATCACAGGGTTAGAAGGGATCGCAAGTGTCAAAGAGAGGGTATTATTAATTGTTATGCAGCTCCATTGCACTTTGGCAAGAGGATTCCTATTAAATATTCTTTTCCTACTTTTTAAAATTGATGTTATTAATTCAAAAACAAAAACTGTGAAGAAAGAGTTAAGATTATTAAAGGCAATTCAACCAAGGTCAACCCCTTTTCAGTGACAATAGGTTTTCCAAAATAATAATTTTCAAAAAAAAAAAGTGGTTGGCACTTTTCCTTCTATGAAGACTGATTTTCTAAAACAATATATAAAATGCACAAAACAATACAGAAGTAATAAGACTCATTAGGTAGTATTCAAAATGCCAGACATACATTCTGGGGCTACAAGGCCCTAATTCAGCAAGTTACTTCTGCATGTGCCTAACTTTAAGGATTAAATCCTGACCATACTGAAGTCAATGGGAGTTTTGCCACTGACTTCAAAGGGGGCAGGATTTAACCCTCTGTGTGTGCTCAGAGTCAGATCTGCTCACTTTGCTGACAGCTTAAGTTTTTACTCGAGTTCCCCCAGCAGCAAGATTCTTCTGGGCTCTCACAGTAACATCCAATGAATGAACTGAAACTTCTATCTTGCCTTGCCATTTGTAGTGAACTGCATATGGTAATACTTCACGTTTATTGGTGTTGGATAGCATCCTGTGTGGTAGGCAGTATTATTTATTCTCATTAATTTCCTCAAATGGGGAAACTGAGACACAGAAGTCAAGTCCCAAACTGCACAGCAAAACAGTGGCAAAGTCAGGAGTGGAATTCTCTATTTCCTGGCTCACAATCCTGTTCTCACTTCACTTGGCCTGCCTGTCTCACAAATGATAGTGAAAGTGCTAGGTTCAGTTTTGTCAAGACAATAGCATCAAGCAGGAGTAAAACACTGTTTTCTTGGCTGGATCTTAGGGGAGATCAGGACTAGCCTCTAACATGAATTCTCTCTATTCCAAGGAAGAAGACTGTCAAGCCTTAAGAAGAAACGAGTCTTTCTTCTCATCTATACATGTAACAATGAAAACTCTTCCAGGCTCTTTGGAAAGGAATTGGAGTACTAGGACCAGATGTGCCCATTCTGTTATTTTTATCACCATAGGTGTCCTTACAAAAGTAAGATGTGGGGCAGTAGGGACTTAGACCCATATTATCAAAGGTATTCAGGCATCTAATGCCTATTGATTTAAATGGGAGTTAATGCCTACATACCTTTGAGGATCAGAGCCTTTGGCTGTAACAGCTTAGAGGGATTCTCTCTAGTGCAGATGTAAGCCATAGACTTCAGGAAAGAGATAAGATCATATTCTATATGATGTCTGTTTTCTCAGCAGTCCATTTGAGAGTGTCAGACATGGCATAGTATCAGGGGATAGCCGTGTTAGTCTGGATCTGTAAAAAGCAACAGAGAGTCCTGTGGCACCTTTAAGACTAACAAATGTATTGGAGCATAAGCTTTCGTGGGTGAATGCCCACTTCGTCGGATGCATGACGAAGTGGGCATTCACCCACGAAAGCTTATGTTCCAATACATCTGTTAGTCTTAAAGGTGCCACAAGACATGGCATAGATTTCTTCTGCCAAATTATCAGTTAGCAGCATGTGACAGACTGATAATATCCTGCAATATTCTGAACAATCTTATGGACTCAAGATAAACTTATTGAACTAAGAAAGCAGCAAAGAGTCCTGTGGCACCTTATAGACTAACAGAAGAAGTGGGTATTCACCCACGAAAGCTCATGGTCCTATACGTCTGTTAGTCTATAAGGTGCCACAGGACTCTTTGCTGCTTTTACAGATCCAGACTAACACGGCTACCGCTTTGATTATTGAACTAAGTTCAACCTTATTGAATTAGGGTTAATACTTTTGAGGTACACTGTATTAAAAGTGTAATTGTGTATGTGTTATTGTGGCGTATGTACCTTCTCTAGTAGGAAGGGGATGCTAATGTACTACTTCCGTTATCAGCCCTTTGAAGCCACCTCCACCCCCTGTGAATCTACATATACTAGTTCAGGCTGGATTCTTCAGGGACCAACAGACAAAAAAAGGATTTTTTTTAATAAATAGCCTGGTTTTAAACAGGCTCAGGGCCTTCTTCCTGATCCAGCAAATGGACAGGACCCCTGGTCAATGGAGGGCCCCAGTCCTTAGAGTAGGGTTGGACGGTACAGGGCCTACTGAGGCCTCATAAGTCTGGGAATTCGGGGGTTGTGTTAGATAATCAGCTGAACATGAGCACCCAGTGTGACTCTGTGACCAAAAGAGCTAATGTGATCCTGGGATGCATAAACAGGATACTCTCTAGTAGCTGTAGAGAAATTATTTTACCTCTGTATTTGGAACTGCTGGAACACTGTGTCCAGTTCTGGTGCCCACAACTCAAGAAGGATGTTGAAACACTGGTAAGGGTTCAGAGAAAAGCCATAAGAATTATTAGAATTAGAGGATGAGAAAAGGGTGATTTGATTAGTCTATAAATATCTACATGGGGACCAAATATTTAATAATGGGCTCATCAGTCTAGCAGAGAAAGGTATAACACGATCCAATAGCTCAAAGTTGAAGCTAGACAAATTCAGACTGAAAATAAGGTATACAGTTTTAATGGGGTGAGAGTAATTAACCATTAGAATAATTTTCCAATGGTCGTGGTAGAGTCTCCATCTCTGACAGCTTTTTGAATCAAGATTGGTTGGTTTTCTAAAAAATATGCTTTAGGAATTCTTTTGCGGAAGTTCTATGACCTGTGTTATACAAGAGGTCAGACTAGATCAGGGATCGGCAACCTTTGGCACGCGGCCCGCTAGGGTAAGCACCCTGGCGGGCCAGTTTGTTTACCTGCTGTGTCCGCAGGTTCGGCCAATTGTGGCTCCCACTGGCTGCGGTTTGCCGCTGCAGGCCAATGGCTGTGGTGGGAAGGGAAAAGCTTATGCTCCCTATGAAACAAAGGGAAAGAATGTCTATCAAAATAATGAATATTCATTATTTAGATTCATAAAGTCCAAGGCTAGAAGGAGCCACTGGGATCATCTAGTCCAGGGATCGGCAACCTTTGGCACGCGGCTCCTCAGGGTAAGCCCCCTGGCAGGCCGGGCACATTTGTTTACCTGCCGCATCCGCAGGTTTGGCTGATCGCGGCTCCCACTGGCTGCGGTTTGCCGCTCCAGGCCAATGGGGGCGGCGGGAAGCGATGGCCAGCACATCCCTCAGCCCGCGCTGCTTCCCGCCGCCCCC
>NW_020679675.1:0-2371 GCF_002925995.2 Terrapene triunguis | reverse complement strand
GGTGGATGGATGGGAGGGGGTGGGGTGGATGGAGGGAGGGAGGGAGGAATGGGGGGGTGGATGGATGGAGGGGTGTGGGGTGGATGGATGGGGGAGGGAGGGAAGGAGGGAGGAATGGGGGCGGATGGAGGGAAGGGTGGGGTGGATAGAGGGCGGTAGATGAATGGGACGGGGTGGGGTGGATGGAGGGAGGGAGGGAGGAATGGGGTGGATGGATGGGAGGGGGTGGGGTGGATGGATGGGAGGGAGGGAGGGAAGGGGGTGGATGGATGGGAGGGGTGGGGTGGATGGAGGGAGGGAGGGAGGAATGGGGGGATCGATGGATGGGAGGGGTGGGGTGGAGGGAGGGAGGGATGTGGGGAGGTGGAGGTATAAGATTTTCAGAACACAGTCCCCCCAGTGGCAGCTCTGCCCCACCCGCACCCACCCCACCTTTGTCCCCTGCCGGCTCCTGGCGCCATAACTGCTTTGTGCCCCTGACCCCATGGCCCTGCCCCTCTCTCCACCCCACGTCCTACTGCTGGAGGGCTGAAGGAAATGGACCAGAGCAGCTATCGCACTTTAAACACGCACCCTACCTGATCCCAGACACATCCACATGGAGACAACCCCCGGGACACCTCCAGGGGTTGTGAAATGGGGCCCGGGGCCTTTCCCCTCTAGGGGCGCCGGCTCCCATCCGGCCCCAGGGCAGGGACTGGCTGGCTCAGGGGGGCAGGGAATGGGGCCCGGGGCAATTGGCCATCATTTCACTGGATTCAATGAGCCCAGATGCCCAGCTGGGTGAATGTTTCCTGGTTGGGATGGTAACAGACCACAGCGCAGAACAGCTCCCCAGTGCTCTTGATCTCCAGTTTCACTCTTTCCAGCCAAGAGGTGCTTTAACTGGCCCCAGTCCCTTCTCCGGACCGCGCTCCACCCCTGCCCTCCCCCCAGACTGGAATTCAGCTGATGCCATCGGTCGCTGCTGCAGCATCAGAAAGAAGCGCAGAGACAGAACCCAAAACACTCCTGGAGACGCCCGAATACGTTCAACCGAAAGCCAGGGACAGAACCCAGGAGTCCTGGCTCCCAGCCCTGCTGCTCTAACCACTAGGCCCCACTCCCCTCCCAGAGCCAGGGACAGAACCCAGGAGTCCTGGCTCCCAGACCCCCCTGCGCAGAACCCGGGTGGGAAGCATGAGAGGGTGAGGGCATCTGGTTATTTATGAAACTCCAGCTGTGAAAAATTATCAGAGTCAAGGGGAGGTGGATGGAGGTGAAGGCTGAAAAGGGAGTGAGTGGGGGGGGGGGGAAGAAGATAGATAGATAGATAGATAGATAGATAGATAGAGTGGATGGGGATAGATAGGTGTTATTCGGGGTGGGTGGGGTGGATGGGGATAGGTAGATGGGTGTTTATGGGGGTGGGTGGATGGGGATAGGTAGGTGTTTATTGGGGTGGGCGGAGAGAGGCAGTGAATGGGGGATGGAAAGGAAGGAAGGGAGGGGGAGAGGAGGAAGGAGGGATGGAAGGAGGGATGGAAGGGAAGTGGAGGGAAGGAAGGGAGGGGGGAGGGAAGGAAGGAAAGGGCAAAGGAAGAGGAGGGGGGACGGGCCAGGCTCTCCTCACCTCCGGGCAGCTCGGCCGGGCCGCAGGTCGCCCTCTCCACCTCCATGTCCTCCACCCAGAGCTTCTTGTAGCAGAACTTCCAGAGGCCGTAGTGGGCGGCCTCGCACATGGCGCTGTGGTTCTGCTTGTAGGTGTTGAGCTCCACCCAGAACTCGGTGCCCACGGCCAGCACGGTCAGCGTCACCCCCACGATGGCCACGAAGAAGGCCAGCTTGATCTTGCCCTCCTGGGCATCGCTGAGGGCCGGGCGCCGCTTGCCGCCCACCCGGCCCCGCAAGCTACCCAAGCGCTCCTCCTCCTGGAGGAAAAAATTGGGCCACATCATCCTTCCTGGGTTTTACCCCTCTGATAACCCTAACCGTAACCCCTACCCCTAACCCTGCCCGGCCTTCCCCCCCTGCTCCGTTCCCCAGCCGCCTCGCGCGGACGCTCTGTGCCTCCGACCCGCAGGCTATTTAGGTCGGACGCCTGCTGCCGAGCTGACCCCCCGGCTGGCTGAGCGAGAGGCCGCCCGGTAGCTCACACCCGCGGCCCCGGTTGTAAATACGCCCCGCACCTGTTAGGAGCCATCACCCGTCTCCAGGGCGATAGAAGCTATTTTTAAGGCCTTGGGTGCGTGTGTTTTAAAGCGGCACATGCAGCGCTGGGAGCTGCCCACGGGCCCGCTCACCCGCGGCCAGCTCTCCTGCCCCCTGCCCCACAGAGCCCCTGAGAGCTCCCCTCACAGCCAGCCCTCCTGCCCCCTGCCCCACAGAGCCC
>NW_020679674.1:0-3677 GCF_002925995.2 Terrapene triunguis | reverse complement strand
CATTGCCCCCTTCAGCCTCCCCCCAAATGTCCCCTTCCCCCATCTCCTCCTTCAGCCTCCTCCAACTGCCCCCCATCGCCCTGTTCAGCCTCCCCCAACTGTTCCCTTCCCCGCACCGCACCTGGTCACCTTCAGCCCCCCTGTTGCCCTCTTCAGCCTCTGGCAACTTCCCCCCACTGACCTGGCTCCACCACTCTCAGGTTCCTTTTCCCACAACCATTTGCTTCCTTACCATAGGAAATAGGGGCAGAAAATGCTTTTGAAAAAACCTTTTGCAAAGTAAAAATAAAACAAGCCAAAAAAAACCCTCCCTTGCTTTGTGCTGGGTGCCCAGCTGTGGGCTTGTGTGTGTGTATGTGGGGCGGGGGAGTGTTGTTCTGAGCACACTCTGTTCAGGGAAGGGGTGGAGTTGGCCAAAGGGGCAGGTTGAATCTTTAGCAGAGAATTCCTTTCTCCATTCTGTTAGCTAAGCGTTGCTGTTAAATGCCAGCCGACGAATGCAGCATTTGAAGCAATCTGACTCTAAATCCCCTGCCCTCTCGGTTGCTGCAGTTCTCACACCCTCTGCTCTTGTGATGTCACCACATGACATGGTGTCTTATTCCCATAGCGTCTTATATATTAGACAGGACCAAAGTTTATAAGGTAAAAACTGAAGCATAACTCCTTCCCTTCCCCGTTTTGACTTAGGAAAAATAAATCCTGTCCCCTCCCCCAGCCCCAGCCCAGCCCCACCAGTGCTGCTGCGGCCAGGAGACAGGTGCTTTCTCACCTGGCCCTGAGCTGCTGTGGTGAGAGAGGGCTGGGGGGAGTCCTCTCTCCCTCGGGCAACCTGCTTCCCAAACCCCTCATTCCAAGCCCCAGCCCAGAGCCTGCAAACCCAGCTGGAGCCCTCACCCCCTGCACCCCAACCCTCTGCTCCAGCCCTGAGCCCCTCATTCCCAGCCCCACCCCAGAGCCCACACCCCCAGCCGGAGCCCTCACCCCCCTGCACCCCAACCCTCTTCCCTAGCCCTGAGCCCTTCATTCCCAGCCCCACACCAGAGCCCACACCCCAGCTGGAGCCCTCACGCCCCTACACCCCAACCCTCTTCCCTAGCCCTGAGCCCCTCATTCCCAGCCCCACACCAGAGCCCGCACCCCCAGCTGGACCCCTCACCCCCTGCACCCCAACCCTGTGCTCCAGCCCTGATCCCCTCATTCCAAGCCCTACGGCAGATCCCACACCCCCAGCCGGAGCCCTCTCCCCCTGCACCCCAACCCTCTGCCCTAGCCCTGAGCCCCTCATTCCCAGCCCCACCCCAGAGCCCACACCCCAACCCTCTGCTCCACTTCAGCCCCCTCCCACACTCCGAACCCTTCAGCCTCACCCCTGCCGCACACCGTCCATGTGCAGAATGAATTTTGTGATGTGCAGCAACATACAGGTGATGTGTCACATAACAAAATTGCACATATTGGTGCACATCACAAAATTCATTCCGCACACGGACATAAAAAAATTCAGGAAACACTGCTCCTGACTTTCAACCTATCTGAGACATCTTGAATTTCATACAGTGACTGATCAGAATAAAGTGCTCTCGAGTGAGCTACAGACCAACAGTGGTTCATAGTAATTATTCAGCAAGTAGTTTAGAAGACCTAGACCATTAGAGGAAATCATGACTTACTAAGAGACAATTAATGGAGAGAAGCAGCAAGATTAATCCCATACATTGGATTGGTTGTGACTTATTTCCGTGATTTGAAAAGAGGCCAAAAGGACCTGAGTCGCCCCGCTGGCGATAGCCCCCTGCTCGGCAAATCAGCACTGAGACTCTGAGGGGAGGGAGGCTGAGAGGTCTCACCAGATGTCCCAAAGGATGGCCCAGGTCACCATCAGAGGGGATCACTCTCAGATCCAGCCTCACCTCTTTGTGAGGACCTCCCGCAATGAAAGCACCCCCCACCCCATCCACACTCCACACTCCACACACACCCCTTCTTGGTAGAGGGAGGGAAGCCGGGGAAAGGGGAAAAAGATGGAAGAGAAGAGGAGAAAGGAGGGAGGAGAGAGGAAAAGGGAAACCAAAAAGGATATTCCTCCCTAGGGGGGAGGGATAGCTCAGTGGTTTGAGCATTGGCCTGCTAAACCCAGGGTTGTGAGTTCAATCCTTGAGGGGGCCACTTAGGAATCTGGGGCAAAAACAGTACTTGGTCCTGCTAGTGAAGGCAGGGGGCAGGACTCAATGGTCTAGGAGATATGATATCTCTATTAATTTGTAGGGGGGAGGGATAGCTCAGTGGTTTGAGCATTGGCCTGCTAAACCCAGGGTTGTGAGTTCAATCCTTGAGGGGGCCACTTAGGGATCTGGGGCAAAATCAATACTTGGTCCTGCTAGTGAAGGCAGGGGGCTGGACTCGATGACCTTTCAAGGTCCCTTCCAGTTCTAGGAGATGGGATATCTCCATTTATTTATTTTATTTATTTATTTATAAACAACAATGTCCACAGGGATTCTAAGCGTCAAAGTCCTAGGCAGGAAATCAAACACATCTCTTCCAAACCACAAGCAAACAATACTAATGTCTTTTGACGCATGATTCCTTGTGACATATGACCCCAGCAGAGATCAGCTATGAATCTCTCATGTTTCCTTTTCACTCTAACCAACAGACCTGTAGTGCCTACTAGTGGCGTTTAAACAAAGATTCCTTGAAAAAATGTGTCACTTGTGCAGCTCAGGAAGCATTTTCATTTTTTGTAGTTCTCACTAAGTGATCTCTACCAAGCCATGAGCAGATCATCCTGATGTCTCTTGAAGGGCAATTCCATGTGAAATTTGTCCGTAGCCCAGATCAGGAATTAAAGCTCTCATGATTCCTTTTCACACAAACCAATCTCTACCATCTGACCAGTAGTGCGTGCTAGTGGCGTTCAAGCAAAGATTCTTTGAAAAAATTGTCACTAGCGGTGCTCAGGAAGCATTTTCATATTTTTTGTATTTCTGACTAAGTGATCTCCACCAAACCACGTGCAGAGCATTCTGATGTCTTTTGAACCATGAATCCATGTGAAATTTCTCCCTAGCCCACTTCGGGAATGAATCTCTCACGATCCTTTTTCTCAAGAACCGATTTCTACCCCTGACCAGTAGTGCATCCTTGTGCCGTTTAAACAAATATTCCTTGAGAAATTGGCCGCTAGAGCAACTCAGGAAGGATTTGCACATTTGTTCTTTTCTCACTAATAGATCTCGTCCAAACCATTAGCATAGCATCTTGGTGCCTTTTGAAGCATGATTCCATGAGAACTTTGTCATAGCAGTGATCAGGAATGTGTTTCTCATTTTTCGTCTTACTCACAAACCCAGCTCTACCAATCGTTTAGCACTGTCTTGTAATGGTTTTCAGACGAAGATTCCTTGAAAAATTTATCAATAGCATAGTTCAGCAATATATTTCTCCTTTTCAGTATTCTCACAAAGGCATCTCTTCCAAACCACTAGCAGACAATACTAATGTCTTTTGGAGCGTGACTCCTTGGGAGAATTGTCCCTAGCAGAGATCAGGACTAAAGCTCTCATGATTCCTTTTCACACAAACCAATCTCTACCATCTGACCAGTAGTGCATCCTAGTGGTGTTCAAGCAAAGATTCCTTGAAAAAAATGTCACTAGCACAATTCACAAAGG
>NW_020679673.1:0-1032 GCF_002925995.2 Terrapene triunguis | reverse complement strand
TGAAGCTGGCCGGGGGGAGCCCCCCAGCAATCGCAGGGCCCATGACTATCACGGCTCATTATCTGCGGCCCCACGGCCCGGGCCCATTATTTCCCCATCACTCCTGGGGGGCGGGCGGTGACGGTGATTAATCGATTGAGCTCAGCAGAGCAACTGGCGCTGGGTAAACGCCTCCACGCAGCTCCCTCCCTGCAGGGGAACAGGGGGGCACCGTGCCCCCTGCCCTGTCACTCCCGCATGCAGCCCCCAGCCCCCTGCATGGTGCGGGCACGGCTGGGTGGGAAGGGGGCTGGGGCGGGCTCATGGGTACGGCTGGATACTGCTGCGGGCGCGGGGGGGGCTGGTTGTTCCCTCCCGTGGGCACTGCCGGGTGCTCGCCCAGCACAGCTCCCCTGCCCCCCGCCCCCCTCTGCCCCGGTGCCACACACGGCCCGGCCGGCCAGGGATTTTCAACTGTTTTATTCAAAAAATAGACTCAGGCTGAGGCAGGAGGGTTTAAGTTAGGGGGGCGGGGGGGTGCAGGGGGTGGGGGTCTCTGGGACTGGCAGCGCCCTCTGCCCAGCCCCCTACCTCCTCTTCTCCTTCACGCTGTAATGCAGGAGCAGGGGCGCAGGCTGCAAGGCAAGAGAGAAGTCGTGAGAGCGGGAGGGGCAGCGGGACCCTCGCAGCCCCCCCCCCCCCGCCCGCCCCGCCCCCCCGCCCCCCCCCCCCCCCCCAGCGCCCCCCCCCGCTGCGGGGGAGGAGGCTGCACCCTTGTGGCTCTGCCCCCCAGTGCACACAGCCCGGCTGCTGGGCTGCGCTCCAGGTACCCGGCCCGGCCCGACGCCCCCTGCCCGGCCAGCGCCCGCGGCCCCGCACCCACCCTGCCGAACCAGCGCGACAGCCACAGCTGCTTCATGGTCATGTGATCCGGGAGCACCTCGCCGCCGAACAGGATCTGCACCTGCCACGGAGACGCTGCATCACCAAGTGCATGGGCCCAGCCCCACGGCGCCCGTCCCGACCCCCCCCCCCCCCCCCCCCCCCCCCCCC
>NW_020679672.1:0-7193 GCF_002925995.2 Terrapene triunguis | reverse complement strand
CTATTTTATTTAATGTTTGTCTGCATTTAACAGACTCTTGGGTCCAGAGTTGCAATATTTAAACTCCTCACCTGCACACCTCATTGTGAAGGGAAATTGAGCCTCGGAAAGTGGTTTGTGGCTATGAAAGCTGCAAGGACTCGCATGTTTGCTTAACTTGCCATGAGACTACTCATGTGCTTAAAGCACCCTGCAAGATCAGGCACATAATGATTCTTTGCTGTTATAGGAAACAAGACAGCGCCAAGGAAAAAGAGCAGAGAAGACACTTGCTTTATATATACGTGCATGCTCTAGCTGGGGGCGGGGGTGCTTAACTGTAGACATTTGTAAAAGCGCCGTGTCCCTTTACCTGGTTCCATCCTATCTGCGTTTCATGGAGGATATTCCCAGAAGGAAGTGTTAGACCCATAGGCACAGATTCACTACATCGTCCATGCCTCTCCAAGGGTTGCAGCTGTCTGGAGGTGCCTGCCTTCCACGCCTTCCTCATTCATTCAACAGAGCAATTGATTACAAAGGGGGGGGGGAAATCTTATTCTACTTCTAGCAAAAAGACATTTTTTTATCTTAATTATACTACATTAAGGGCCCACTATAACAAATTACCGAGGTTCAATACTGCTGTTTCGGTGGGGTGGCGCTGGGGAAGGAGGGTTTGTTTCCGTGGGGCAGGTTGCCCTGGGGGGGGGGGGGTTTCGGGGGCGCTGGGGGGGGGTGTGTCGGGGGGCGGCTGGGGGGGCAGTTGGTGGCGCTTCGGGGGTTCGGCCCTCAGCTGTTTTCTTTGGAGTAATATGGCCCTCGCCGCTTTACAAGTTGTGCAGGCATGTGGTAGGGTAAGAGTTTGCCTTACTTGCTTCATCAGTGTCCCACTCACCCAGCTCCTTTCTCCTGAGGGGAGCAGCTATTGGTCATGTCAACAAGGACAAGTGCAGAGTTTTGCACTTAGGACGGAAGAATCCTATGCACTGTTACAGACTAGGGACTGAATGGCTAGGCAGCAGTTCTGCAGAAAAGGACCTAGGGGTTACAGTGGACGAGAACCTGGATATGAGTCAACAGTGTGCCCTTGTTGCCAAGAAGGCTAACAGCATTCTGGGCTGTATAAGTAGGGGCACTGCCAGCAGATCAAGGGACGTGATCGTTCCCCTCTTTTCGACATTGGTGAGGCCTCATCTGGAGTACTGTGTCCAGTTTTGGGCCCCACATTACAAGAAGGATGTGGAAAAATTGGAAAGAGTCCAGCGGAGGGCAACAAAAATGATTAGGGGGCTGGAGCACATGACTTATGAGGAGAGGCTGAGAGAACTGGGATTGTTTAGTCTGCAGAAGAGAAGAATGAGGGGGGATTTGATAGCTGCTTTCAACTACCTGAAAGGGGGTTCCAAAGAGGATGGATCTAGACTGTTCTCAGTGGTACCTGATGACAGAACAAGGAGTAATGGTCTCAAGTTGCAGTTGGGGAGGTTTAGGTTGGATATTAGGAAAAACTTTTTCACTAGGAGGGTGGTGAAGCACTGGAATGGGTTACCTAGGGAGGTGGTGGAATCTCCTTCCTCAGAGGTTTTTAAGGTCAGGCTTGACAAAGCCCTGGCTGGGATGATTTAGCTGGGAATTGCTCCTGCTTTGAGCAGGGGGTTGGACTAGATGACCTCCCGAGGTCCCTTCCAACCCTGATATTCTATGATTCTATGCCATGTGACAAGGGGAATCTTATTGGACTTCCTGGTTCCTCCATCCCACTCTTGCAGGCTCTGAGGTATCAGAGAACATGAGCTGATCCATACAAATATAAGTCTGAGCGTCCTTATTTAACTCTCCTTTTATACAAGGCTCTGGATTGTACCCCTGTGCTTGTGAGGGGAGGAGGTGGAGCAGGGCGTGGAAGGCTGCTGTGTGCCAGCATCGCCGGGAGCTGGAGGATGAGGTTGAAGTACAGCAGGGTAGTCAGTCTCCAGCCCCTTGAAACCTCCGCATGCAAACGTGCTGCACTTCCCTACACACGCCTCACTCGGGCTGCCCTCCAATTGTTCTAAATTTGTTTAGATTTTCATTTTCTATATAGCAGCCAAGGGAAGACCATTTGCATAGCTAATCCCCAAAACATCTGACCAGTTATGTTCTGCACACACTCCTGACTGTGATAGGAAAAAGCTTTCCTGGCTAATACAGCAGTGTTAGTCTCAAACTGGGGGTCCTGACCCAAAAGGGGGTCGCAAGCCTATTGTAGGGGGGTTGTGAGATCATAACAATGTCACTGGGGGAAAGAGGAGCGGCGGGGTGGGGGTAACAACATCCATTGCTCTCTGGCTGCCCACTTCTGTAGGCAGCGCCGTCAGCAGCAGCAGCGCAGAAGTAAGGGTGGCAGTACCATATGGTGGCAGTACCTTCAGAGCTGGGCACCCAGCCAGCAGCTGCCAGCCACCCTGCTCTGAAGGCAGCACCACCACCTGCAGCAGCACAGGCGTAAGGCTGGCAATAGCATGAGTCTGCACTTATGGGTATGTACAGTAATTTGCTTTCACTTTTTTGGGGAGGTCGTCACAGCTTGAAATATTTTCAAAGAGGGGCTCAGCAAAAAGAAAAGTTTGAGAACCCCTGTACTATAGGAAAACTGTAAGAGAGGAGACGCTTGATCCAGACTCCAGTGCGCGTTGGACAGAGCCCAAAGTGAACCCAGCAGTTGTTCTTTCCATCAGCTTCAAATTCACCCTCCCCAAAAGAAAAGCTCATATACTGAACTTGTTCAAACAAGTGTATATTGCTTTTGTCTAATCTCCAATGATCAAATTTTAAGGGAGCTGGTGTATATTGCTCCCTGCAATCTTAAACGTGTTATGTCATTTAGATATGGCACAATGTCCATTTTTCTATGAAAAATGCTGTGCTGCTGATGAATGGTTCATTTATTATGGACCGAATTCTGTCTTTGGATTTCATGTGCACAATTTCCCCTGTCCTTGTTCATGTTTCTGCCCAGCGGGAAACTCTACACTGAAATGAAGTGGAATCTAAAGTAATATTATCAAGGCCAACTGTTGCAATCCTTACTAGTCAAAACTGACATGTGGAAGAGTAAGGACTTTAGGATTTGGCCCAAAATGTCTAATCAGATCCCTTTTATGCGAGGACAGAGTCATTAGGACTGTGACGCTGGTAAGCCGAGTGCCAGCTCCGGCCAGGGCCGAGTCAGCTGAGAACTGACATACGCAGCTGGAAGCCAGGCTGTAGCGAAGTGAGACTCACCAGCGCGGCGCCTCCTGCTGGTTGTCTTGGGAATTAGCTTTCCAGCATACAGAGCGCCTCCTCCTGTCCGGTGTCTCGTCTGTCACTGACCCCCATGTCCCTCCCAGACCCCGGTGCCCCTTTTCCTCAGGGTTCTGCCCCCAGCAGTACCCCACAATCTGGGTCTCCCCTCCCAGGGGAACCCCCAACCCTCTATCCCCACCTTGCCTCAGTGGCTACTGCCAGTCATCATCTAGCCCCCGCTCACTGCGGCAGACGGCAGTCTGTCATGGCCACTCATCATTGGCAAGGAGAAAGGCAGAAGCAGCTGGTCCAGTCCCTGGGCTGCACCTCCCAATGCCAACACCTGCATAGGCCTTTACCAAGGCCTCAGCCTGGGGAGTTGCCAGGCTGAAGCTCCCCAGCTCCTCTGGCCGCTCCCCAGCCCTGCTCCACTCCAGGTACCCTTTTCTCCTGGCAGCCAGGACCTTCTCTCTCTCCAGAGCAAGAGAGAGACTGACCCAGCTTCTCCCTGAGCCCTTCTAACAGGGCCAGGTGTGGCCTGATTGGAGCATGGCCCCAGCTGTGGCTGCTTCCCGATTCAGCCTAGCCTTTTTTCTAGGAGCGGGGTAACTGCCCTACTACATGGGTCAATAAGTTAAATGTGTAAGAATGGTATAAATGCATTGTTAAATGTACAGGAACGTATTTGGTTTTAAACTTCATGAAAACTAATGGGATTCTACTTGCATTATTTTCTCTTATGTGTATCCTGTTATAATGGAATAGCGAACATGTACATGGTATAGATCCCCTTTCTAACTAAAAAACCCATCACATGAGAAGCAACCTTGTGTAATGCAAATGAAGAACTTTCATAGGGAAGTGCTAATTCTCGCGCATTTCAAAGCCAGTGGTCATTGTGTGTGATCAGAGATCAAAGACTAAATGCACTCCTCTCTCTCTGCCATCAAAGAAAGAGCCCATGTGGATAGCCAAACTGTCTATTTGTTTTTCTGTGAGAAGAAGCTATAAGTATGGACACAAGGAAAAGTTCTTCATCTCTGGATTGTTTGTATTCTAAGAGGGCAGAATAGCTGAACGAGAAGAGGGAGATCCCCAGAGTTATTCTGGGTAGCCCTAAAAGACTTCTGAGAAAATGGCAGCTCGCTACATCTCTGCTACCATTTGAAATTCTAGACTGTGACTCACCTGTACATATATTTGTACCTGCTTTAACCTCTCAATAACTCCCATTAGCCTCTAGTTAGCTTACTACAGAATTAGCTACCTGCATTGTCTTTGGTGTGAGACTAGGATGCAAATCGACCTGGATGAGTGACGGGTCTCTTGGGACTGGGTGTTCTGAAATATTTTGTGATTTTTGGTATAAGTGACCATTTATCACATAACACGACTTGCCTGGGTAGCAAAACAGACACTTCAATAAGGGGACTGTCTGTGACTCCATTATAAGACTGCTGTGGTACTTTGGGAGTTCCCATTTATTACTGGGTTGGGGGAATCTAATTATAGAACATACCACCAGTTTGGGGTGTCTGCCCTGCTTTTGACAGTCTGCCCTGAAGCAGGTGTGATGGGTTGGGTCACAGAAACCCCCTTGGAACTGCCACTGGATGTGCTAAGACTACCTCTGACTCTGTTTTCCCTGTCAGCTTGGGACTTCACAACCTTGTCTTGTTGAGCCAGACATGCTAGCCTGCTGCAAACACAGACCCAGGTCTGAACCACGGCCCCCAAAAGCTGCAGACTTAACTGAAAATGGCTTAGAAAGTGTTCCTATCACTAACACCCGGATACCCACTTCCCAATGGGATCCAAACCCCAAATAAATCCATTTTACTCTGTATAAAGCTTATACAGGGTAAACTCATAAATTGTCCGCCCTCTATAACACTGATAGAGAGAATTGCACAACTGTTTGCTCTCCAAGGTATTAATTACTTGCTCTGGGTTAATTAATAAGCAAAAGGTGATTTTATTAAGTATAAAAAGTAGGATTTAAGTGGTTCCAAGTAATAACAGACAGAACAAGTAAGTTACCAAGTAAAATAAAGCGAAACACGCAAGTCTAAGCCTAATACAGTAGGAAACTAAATGTAGGTAAATCTCACCCTCAGAGATGTTTCACTAAGCTTCTTTCACAGACTAGACTCCTACCTAGTCTGGGTCCAGCAATCACTGACACTCCCATAGTTACTGTCCTTTGTTCCAGTTTCTTTCAGGCATCTCTTTGGGGTGGAGATACTATCTTTTGAGCCAGCTGAAGACCAAATGGAGGGGTTTCTAGGGCCTTTTATATTCTCTCTTGTGGGCAGAAACACCTTTGTTCTCCTGTGCAAGATCACAGCAACAAGATGGAGCCTATAGCCACCTGGGCAAGTCACATGGTACTATGGATGATTCAGCTTTTTGCAGGCCGACGCCATTGTTTACATGTTAGTTTGAACATTCCCAGGAAAGCTCAGATGTGGATTGGCATCTCCCAAAGTCCATTCTCAGTTAAGTGTTTCTTGATTGGACACTTACTGAGAATAGTCCTTTCTCAAGAAGCTGACCAAATACTTCACTGAGGCTACTTAGAATCAAACAAGTACATAGCCAATATTCATAACTTCAAATACAAAAATGATATACACACACAGACAGCATAATTATAACCAGCAAACTACAACCTTTCCATAGACACCCCACTTGGCCTCCTCTGTACAAGAACCGGTGCAATCATAGGACCCTGGTTGCAACAATGATCTATACGGTCACAGTTCATGTCAATAATGTCACAGCAGGCACTCACGGTAGTGAGTCACTCCAGACAGCATGACAAGGACTTCAGATTGTACAATTTAAAAAACAAACAAACAGAATTTGAATTTATGTATAATGCCATTTCTGAATCTCTTCTTCTTCCTTCCCTTAAATTCTTGTCCTATTTATGGCATCTGATTTCCAACTGTAAACTCTGTAAGGCACAGCCCTTATATTGCACACATTTTGTATTGTATCTTGCATTTTAAAGCACTAGACTATAACAGCCATGCTTACAAAATATGGAAGAAATCTATTCACCTTCTAAGAAGAATTCACCATAGTCCGATAACGTGGTCCCTTTTAAAAATTGCACCAGAGCATAAATATAATGAAAGATTGTTGCAGGCATGTTTTGGGGATTAAATGGACTTTTTGATTCTAGAATTTCCATTGTATGCTCCTAGTCGGTTTATTCAGTTTTTTTAAATAAATAAATGTTTACTAAAATTTACCTGGCCTTTATTTCCATTCATTGGCATATATTACACATCTTGGTCTTAAATTATGCATGCAATTAAATCCTGTGAATTTGCTCAAAGGCTCAGCTACACTGTCTAAATTTGCACCGTGATGGAGTTATGGGCCGGAGTGTTTAGACTGAACTTCTAATCAGCTCACGGGGAATTCTGCACTCAGTGGTGGCATGGTTGGGCCCGATGTTACTTAAGTTCCAATTCAAGTGAAACAAAATGACTTGGGCAGTTGATACTTAACAACAACTAAATTATTAGGAATATCCACCCCCTTCCGGAAGATAAATTTGGTTATAAGCATCAAAAAGAAATAACCTCCTGTCTTTGAAATAAGTATAAAATATAGTTTGTAACCACTCCATCTCAAAACATGTTCCCAGTTGTAAATTATGAGTTAGCATGACAATTTATCTTATATGGAATGAGGAAAAAAGAGGATTCTTGCATAAGTCAAAATAATTTCTAGGTCAAACCCTGATTAGATGGGCCTTTTCTTTAGAGAAAATAGGGGAAAGCACATTACAAGGTAGCGCCTCACTGTTCTTAAACTGAACGGATCACCTCAATTGGAAAGGCACAGAGGAAGCCTGGGTCTGGTCCTATTCAGTGGAAAGAGATAAAGGCCTGGGGAAAGCCTGAATCCAAGGGAATTTAAGGGGAGTG
>NW_020679671.1:0-1364 GCF_002925995.2 Terrapene triunguis | reverse complement strand
AGGGGCAAGAGCATGGGCAATGGCGGGAGCAGGGTCAGTGACGGGGGTAGGAGCAGGAGCAGAGTCCCCCGCCATTGCAACCAGCAGGGAAAATGGGAAAGAATGAGAGGGGGGTAACCACTCCCCCCTATGAGACTACAGAAAGGGGAGGAGGGCACCCCTGGGGTGGGGGACGGGGAAGCAAGGAAAAAGCAACCACTCCTCCCCACTAGGCTGCAGGCTGAGGAGGAGGGTGGCAGGGGGGGGGGGGGGGAAGGCACAGACACAAAAAAGAAAAGTCGGCTCCTCCGGAAAAAGGGGCGTGAACAGTGCAAAGGGGGGGGGCGAAGGCGCGCGCGGGGAAAAGAGGAGGGTGGAATGAGAAGGCCTGGCTAAGTATGCTTGCCAGCTGCGATTCAAGGCCAAAGTTGGGCTGGGAACGCAGCCAGCAGGTCTGAAGCCGATAAGGGGGGGGTAAGGGGGAAGAAGGAGGGGGAAGGGACAAACCGAAAAAATCTAAAAGGGAGGGGGGCGGGGTAGGATAGGGCCAACGAATACCGGGGGGGGGGTACAATGAGGGGACCCCACCAGCTAAACGCAGGAGGGGAGGGGGAAATCACCCACAGCGCTCGTGAAGCGTAGGCTCTGCCGCCCGCTGCAGCAGACAAAACAGTCCCGGACGGTGGAAAAGAGCGGGGGGAGCAAACAGTCTCGCCGAGGGGCGAAAAACAGGTCCCGATGACACGCGGGGCGGTGGAGGGGCTGTCGGCGGTGGGGGTGGTGGTGGTGGGGGGGGCGGAGGGTGGGGGGGGGGGGGGCCCCGCCCCCCCCCCCCGTGCCCTCCTCAACAGTCCGTTTCAGGGGACGGGACAGGAGAATCCCACGTCGACCTCAGAGCTTCCTCGCACGCGATGGTTTCCACTCCAGGGAATTACAGACGAGAGGACCGGCACCGTCTACACTCCAGACGCTTTGCGTCGGGGGACGGGACAAAAGGACCCCACGTCGACCCTAGGGCTTCTCCGTACGCGATGGCACCCACTCCGAGGAATTACGGGCGAGAGGCTCAGTACCGGCCACCCTCCGAACGCGACCGGAGGCACCACACCACCCCAGGAGCAAAGTTGGCAAAGTCACTCAAAACAAAACACACAAACCCCTCCACAGTCTCTCGAATCAGGAACACAGGTCTCCGGACTCCGCGACGGGGAAAGCAGCTCCCACGCTGACAGCAGCGGGCGGCAGGCGTCCGGCCAGGCAGGGCAGGCAAGCAAGCAGGCAGGGGCCCCCAGACGGTGTTAATGCTGGGGGGGCCGGTGCTTCTCCCTCCGGAGGCGAGGGGGGGGGCAGGCCGGCAAGGCCCCCCCCCTCCGCACTCCCTCCCT
>NW_020679670.1:0-3134 GCF_002925995.2 Terrapene triunguis | reverse complement strand
GTAGCAAGTAATCTGGTATCATTGCATGACAAAGCCTGGCAGCGTATGGTCCTGGTGTTTACTGGCATTCAAGCAACATCCGTTCTTTATCTCGCTGTGTTATCCTCAGGAGAGTGATATCGTTCATGGTAACCTGGTTGAAATACGGGAATTTAATTAAGGGGACAGAGGTGGCCGTTCCTACTGGCCTATTTGCCTGTGGCTGAAAAGAAATCCTTCCCTGCAGTTAGCCAAGCGGGGGGGGAGGGGGGGCATTGGCACTGAGCTGTTTGCATTTGGCTAGCAGGGATCTTCCCTGATACCAGCCACGCGGTGGGGGGGGGGGTAAAGCGATCATCCCAGAGGATTGGGAGGGGGGGGGGTTAGTTTGGTTGCTGCTGCTGCTGCTGTACGTTAATACGAAAACCGCAGCACTCAACGGGCTTTGCTTGGTATGGGAAAGGAGGGCGCTGCTTTTATGAAGGTTGCAGAAGCCAAAAGACAATGGCTTACCATAGCTGCATGCAAGCCGAATTCTGTCGCCCGGCCCTGCGTCTGTGATCTCTAACACCAAAGCCGCAGACACTCAATATTAAGATGCAAAATGCGACCTTGTACCGAAATCACATGTGCTATGTAATGTGAATAGTGTTGTTCACCATGAAAGAGTATAAGCATTGTTCTGTGAAATGTATCTTTTTAAATACTTCTCTCCCTTTTTTCCCTCCCGCAGCTGCAAATTTTTCAAGCCTCCCTCCTCCATCCCGAAGGCTATCTCAGATAAGGCGGCGAAAAAAACGCACGTGAGACGAAATGTTCTCTGAGATCATGCAATCGACCCGCAATGAAAGAGCTCATCTGAATGAGTGGAAGGACACGGTATCACAGTACAGGAAAGCTGCCAATGAACATGAGGACAGGAGGGACGCTCGAGATGAGAGGTGGTGGCAGGAAGATCAGAGGAGGCAGGATGCAACGCTGGGGCTACTGCGTGATCAAACGGACATGCTCCGGCGTCTGGTGGAGCTTCAGGAATGGCAGCAGGAGCACAGACCGCCACTGCAGCCCCTGTATAACTGCCTCCCCCCTCCCCAAGTTCCATAGCCTCCTCACCCAGATGCCCAAGAACACGGGGGGGGGGGAGGCTCCGTGCACCCTGCCACTCCACCCCAGTGGACAGCCCAAGCAAAAGGCTGTCATTCAACAACTTTTGAAGTGGCCTTTTCCTTCCCTCCTCCCACACCCCACCCAGGCTACCTTGTCAGTTCTCTCCCTCTGTTTATAATCAATTAATGAAGAATACATGATTTTTAAACGATAGTGACTTTATTTCCTTTGACAGGTTTCAGAGTAGCAGCCGTGTTAGTCTGTATCCGCAAAAAGAACAGGAGTACTTGTGGCACCTTAGAGACTAACAAATTTATTTGAGCATAAGCTTTTGTGGGCTACATCCCACGAAAGCTTATACTCAAATAAATCTGTTAGTCTCTAAGGTGCCACAAGTACTCCTGTTCTTTTTATTTCCTTTGAAAGCAAGCTGTGATCGAAGGGGGGAGGGTGGGTTGCTTACAGGGAATGAGTCAATCAAGGGGGTGGGCTTTCATCAAGGAGAAACAAACAGAACTTTCATACCGTAGCCTGGCCAGTCATGAAACTGGTTTTCATAGCTTCTCTGATGCTCAGCGCTTCCTGGTGTGCTATTCTAATCGCCCTGGTGTCTGGCTGCACGTAATCAGCAGCCAGGCGATTTGCCGCAGCCTCCCACCCCGCCATAAAGGTCTCGCCCTTTCTCTCACAGAGATTGTGGAGCACACAGCAAGCAGCAATAACAATGGGAATATTGGTTTGGCTGAGGTTTGAGCGAGTCAGGAACGTGCACCAGCGACCCTTTAAACGTCCAAATGCACGTTCTACCACCATTCTGCACTTGCTCAGCCTGTAGTTGAACAGCTCCTGACTACTGTCCAGGCTGCCTGTGTATGGCTTCATGAGCCATGGCATTAAGGGGTAGGCTGGGTCCCCAAGGATAACTATAGGCATGTCAACATCCCCAACGGTTATTTTCTGGTCTGGGAAGTAAATCCCTTGCTGCAGCCATTTAAACAGACTAGTGTTCCTGAAGACGCGAGCATCATGAACCCTTCCCGGCCATCCCGCGTTGATGTTGGTGAAACGTCCCTTGTGATCCACCAGTGCTTGCAGCACCATTGAAAAGTACCCCTTGTGGTTTATGTACTGGCTGCCCTGGTGCTCCGGTGTCAAGATAGGGATATGGGTTCCATCTATCGCCCCACCACAGTTAGGGAATCCCATTGCAGCAAAGCCATCCACTATGACCTGCACATTTCCCAGAGTCACTATCTTTGGTAGCAGCAGCTCAGTGATTGCTTTGGCTACTTGCATCACAGCAGCTCCCACAGTAGATTTGCCCACTCCAAATCGATTCCCGACTAACCGGTAGCTGTCTGGTGTTGCAAGCTTCCACAGGGCTATCGCCACTCGCTTCTCAACTGTGAGGGCTGCTCTCATCTTGGTATTCTGGTGCTTCAGGGCAGGGGAAAGCAGGTCACAAAGTTCCATGAAAGTGCCCTTATGCATGCAAAAGTTTCGCAGTCACTGGGAATCGTCCCACACCTGCAACACTATGCGGTCCCACCAGTCTGTGCTTGTTTCCCGGGCCCAGAATCGGCATTCCACAGCATGAACCTGCCCATTAACAGCATGATCTCGAAAGCGCCGGGGCCCACGGTTTGAGAGAATTCTGTGTCCATGTCCTCATCACTCTCGTCACCGCGCTGCTGTCGCCTCCTCCTTGCCTGGTTCTGGTTCAGCATAAACTGCACGATAATGCGCGAGGTGTTTACAATGTTCATGACTGCTGTCTTGAGCTGAGCGGGCTCCATGCTTGCCGTGGTATGGCGTCTGCACAGGTCACCCAGGAAAAAAGGCGCGAAACATTTGTCTGCCGTTGCTTTCACGCAGGGCCGGCTCCAGGCACCAGCCCACCAAGCTTGTGCTTGGGGCGGCACCTGGAGGGGGGCGGTGCGGCGCTCCGGCCGCCGGGGAGAGCGGAGCCCCGGCCGGGGCTCGCCGCCCTCCTCCCAGGGCTCCGGCCGCCCTCCCCCCCCGGTGCCCTCCCCCCGGCCGCCGGGGGG
>NW_020679669.1:0-1119 GCF_002925995.2 Terrapene triunguis | reverse complement strand
AGCCTGAGAGTGAGACCAGATCTACCTCCAGTTGGCACTAGGGATGCGCCAGCACTGAGACTACAGCAATGACAACAGTTCAATGCTTCCGGAGTTGGCACGGAGATTCAAATCTACGTGGGAAGGCCCCAAGGGATTTCTAGTCCAGCACCGTAACCCCTCAGCCACAGCTACCTGATGGCCACTGGCTTCCCTACACTGTGATTTTCTTCTCAGTGAATTATCACTTCACATTGTTTGCTCAGACCAGCCTCCCCGGCCCACTCACTGCTGTGCGGGGCTGTAAGTGTGTCCATTGCTGGACAGCAGGAATTCCTGCCCATTTCCTTTCCGGATGGAGCAGGATTGGAGTGTGTTTGTGTTAATGACATCGCTGTAGATTGTTGTTCCTTCCCCATCTTGACAATTCAGACAGTCCCTTTCCCATTCAGATCTCAAGCATCTCGTTCAGATAGCAGGTCCGGTTTTCTCTGGGGCACTGACATGTTTCAGGGGGTTGGTGAGTGAACTCAGCCTTGCATTCCGTCCTTGATGGGGCGGGACAAGGCTGGTCAGTTTTGTTGGGTCAGAAAGTTGGCAACCCTAGATCCAGGGGAAACAAAGACCCAACGAGGCTGGCCAGGGGCAGGACATCAGCTTGGAGGAGAGGGGTGGGGGTGGCAGTGACATCACAAAGGCCTGTTGCAGGAACTCAGCCTATTGGGCAAAGGTGGTGGGGAGGGGGTGACCTCACAGAGAGACCCTGACATCAGCCAGGCAGGACAAAGGTGCAGGGCCACGCCAGTCTCTGAGACTCCCCCCCCGGCTTTGCTGCCGCAAGTCTCCTTCGTGAGGTCTCTCCTCGAGGACTGAGAGAGAATTAGGATTCACGGATGTGAGCATGAGGAGGAACCTCTGTGGAGTTTTCTCCTTTCCTACCATTGATTGTGCCAAAAACAAACTTCCCTTTTCCAAGGTAAGAGGCCCAGAGAGGTTTGGAACCTGTTCAGTCTGATCCCCCTGGTGCCGGCAGCATTCTAGGCCCAGAAAACACTGGCTTAAGGTGGCCAAATTTGATTTCCTGCCTAGGACTTTGACGCTTGGAATCCCTGGGGACATTGGGGTTTATCCTTTTTGGTT
>NW_020679668.1:0-1018 GCF_002925995.2 Terrapene triunguis | reverse complement strand
TGGGTGTGATTCTGAGTAGAACACATGAAGATTTTTAATATCCTGTGGCAGTGAGTCCCACGGGTGAACACGGTACGAATCTGACAGGTAGACGCCCAAGCGGTTTTGTAGCATCCAGCTCTTTACGTTAACCCTTTCCTCCTCTCCAGATTTCTTCGTGGGCAAACGCTTTTTCCTGTATGGAGATTTCCCCTCCCAGGAACGACGCCTCCTGAATCGCTACATCACGGCGTTCAACGGGTGAGGGGCGGGCCCCGGGGGCCTCAAGCCCTCACAGCAGCTGGTCCCTCCACTGGATGCAAACCCAGGAGTCCGGATCAAATTCCATTGGGTGTGGGTTTAGCTCCTGAACTCCCCTTTGTAGTTATGAAATTCTCCCTCACTGCTGTCCTAAGCGTGATCTGCTGCTGGGAGGTTGTTAAACAGCCTCCGCACCCCAACCCAGAGACAGCTGCATCGCTGTGCCAGACACATAGCTGTGTTCAGCGAGCAATTCTTTTATAATCGATGGAAGTATGGGCTGGGGCTGTGGGTCAGGAGCGCGGGCAGAGCTGGGGGGGGGGGGCGGGGGCGAGGGGTTCTCACTGATGCTGCTGTTCTGCTCCCAGGGAGGTGGAGGGCTACATGAGCGAGCGGGTGAACTACGTCATCACGGCCCAGGAGTGGGATGACACCTTCGAGGAGGTGAGAGGGCTCTCCTTGCTCTGCCCCTGCACCACTATAGCGCCCCCTAATGGATGAGGTACACGTGTCCTCCCCTGGAGCGGGCAGGGGACTGGCTGGCTCCGTGGGGACAGGGAATGGGACACGGGGCCTTTAACCTGTTTATGGCATTTGGGTGTTTAATGCAGGGCATAGACTAGAGTCTTTGGAGCCAGGACTCCTGGGTTCTGTCCCTGATTGGGAGGGGAGTGGGGGCTACTGGCTGGAAGCGGGGAGCCAGGACTCCTGGGTTCTGTCCCTGATTGGGAGGGGAGTGGGGGCTACTGGCTGGAAGCGGGGAGCCAGGACTCCTGGG
>NW_020679667.1:0-1092 GCF_002925995.2 Terrapene triunguis | reverse complement strand
CATTGAGTGGGGTGATCCACAGAGAGTAGCTCAAACCTTCAAAGTGTCAGGCCAGCAGCAGGACATTAGCACTTCAGGGGATGGGTGTGTGTGGCAGTGACATCACAAAAGCCTTTTGCAGGACGTCAGCCTATTGGTCAAAGGTGGCAGGGAGGTGGTGACCTCACAGAGAGATGCTGACATCAGCCAGGCAGGACGGGGCGCAGGGCCAGGGAAACCTCAGAGACCCCTGTGGCTTTGCTTCAGCAAGTCTCCTTCTCGAGGTCTCTCTTTGAGGACTGAGAGAGTATTAGAGTTCACGTACGTGAGCGCGAGGAGGAGCCTTTTTCGAGTTGTCTCCTTTCCTTTTACTGATTTTACTAGAAAACAGACGTCCCTGTTTAGAAGGTAAGAGCCTCCAAGAGGTTTTGGAACCTGCTCAGTCTGATCCATCTGGTGCCAGCTGAATTCTAGGCATGGAAACACTAGTTCAAGGTGGCAGAATTTTATTCCCCACCTGGGATTTTGTCCCGGAGAATCACTGGGGACATTAGGGTTTGTCCTTTTCGGTTTACCTTTTCCTCCATCCCTCCTCCCTTTCTCTGCATCTCTTACTTCTTTTGTCCTTTCTCTTGTTCCCCTCCCACCACCAGGAGTGGTGTGTGTGTGTGTGTGTGTGTGTGTGTGTGTGTGTGTGTGTTGCTGGGGGTGCTCTTCACCTCCCCTTGTGGGAAGTTGATCCAAAACTGTGGGGTTGAAATAGTGCTTGGACTCCATTGACACTAGATGCTGCCATCCTGTGGCTTTGCATTAGTGTCTGGGATGACTTGGGGCAAGATCTCAACCTCCCCGCAACCCACTTCACTGCTGCCAGAATCCCTCCTGCCCCCCCTGCTAGAGCCGCCTCCCTGCCCAACCTGGGTGGGGGTGGAGAAGAGGGTTCTGAGAACTTGAGCTGTGGTTTGGAGGTGGAACAGCTATCAAGGGCACTTTTTGAGGAGGAGGTAGCAGGAGCTCACCCTACAAGGAAGGGGGTTGGCACTGGCGGTTACTAGAAAAGACAAGTAGACTCCATTCTGGGGTTCAGGAGGTGAATCCATCCCTCAGTGGTGG
>NW_020679666.1:0-4414 GCF_002925995.2 Terrapene triunguis | reverse complement strand
CTTAACATGGGGGGGGGGGGAATTCAATTAGTGTAATGACCCAACCATTCCCAGTCTCTGTTTAGGCCCAAGTTAATTGTGTCTAATTTGCATATTAATTCGAGTTCAGCAGTCTCTCTTTGGAGTCTGTTTTTGAAGTTTTTTTGTTGCAAAACTGACACCTTCAAGTATGTCACTGAGTGATTAGAGAGGTTGAAGTGTTCTCCCACTGGTTTTTGAATGTTATGATACCTGATGTCAGATTTGTGTCCATTTAGTCTTTTGCGTAGAGACTGTCCAGTTTGGCCAATGTACATGGCAGAGGGGCATTGCTGGCACATGATGGCATATCACGTTGGTAGATGTGCAGGTGAACGAGCCCCTGATGGTGTGGCTGACGTGGTTAGGTCCTATGATGGTGTTACTTGAATAGATATGTGGACAGAGCTGGCATCGGGCTTTGTTGCAAGGATAGGTTCCTGGGTTAGTGTTTTTGTTGTATGGTGTGCGGTTGCTGGTGAGTATTTGCTTAAGGTTGGGAGGCCGTCTGTAAGCGAGGACTGGTCTGTCTCCCAAGATCTGTGGGAGTGAGGGATCATCTTTCAGGATAAGTTGTAGATCTTTGATGATGCGCTGGAGAGGTTTCAGTTGGGGGCTGAAGGTGGCGGCTAGTGGTGTTCTGTTATTTTCTTGTTGGGCCTGTCCTGTAGTAGGTGGCTTCCGGGTACTCTTCTGGCTCTGTCAATCTGTTTTTTCACTTCAGCAGGTGGGTATTGTAGTTTTAAGAATGCTTGATAGAGATCTTGTAGGTGTTTATCTCTGTCTGAGGGATTGGAGCAAATGTGGTTGTATCTTAGAGTTTGGCTGTAGACAATGGATCGTGTGGTGTGTCCTGGATGGAAGCTGGAGGCATGTAGGTAAGTATAGCTGTCAGTGGGTTTCTGGTATAGGGTGGTGTTTATGTGACCATCGCTTATTAGCACAGTAGTGTCTAGGAAATGGACCGCTTGTGTGGATTGGTCTAGGCTGAGGTTGATGGTGGGATGGAAATTGTTAAAATCATGATGGAATTGATCGAGGGCTTCTTTTCCATGGGTCCAGATGATGAAGATATCATCAATGTAGCGCAAGTAGAGTAGGGGCATTAGGGAACAAGAGCTAAGGAAGCGTTGTTCTAAGTCAGCCATAAAGATGTTGGCATACTGTGGGGCCATGCGGGTACCCATAGCAGTGCTGCTGACTTGAAGGTATATATTGTCCCCAAATGTGAAATAGTTGTGGGTGAGGACAATGTCACAAAGTTCAGTCACCAGGTTTGCCGTGATGGTATCGGGGATGCTATTCCTGATGGCTTGTAGTCCATCTGTGTGTGGAATGTTGGAGTAGAGGGATTCTACATCCATAGTGGCCAGGATGGTGTTTTTGGAAGATCACCGATGGATTGTAGTTTCCTCAGGAAGTCAGTGGTGTCTCGAAGATAGCTGGGAGTGCGGGTAGCGTAGGGCCTGAAGAGAGAGTCCACATAGCGAGACAATCCTGCTGTTAAGGTGCCAATGCTTGAGATGATGGGGCGTCCAGGATTTCCAGATTTATGGATCTTGGGTAGCAAATAGAATACACCTGGTCGGGTTCTAGGCATGTGTCTGTACAGATCTGTTCCTGTGCTTTCTCCGGGAGTTTCTTGAGCAGATGGTGTAGTTTCTTTTGGTAATCATCAGTGGGATCAGAGGATAATGGCTTGTAGAACGTGGAGTTAGAGAGCTGCCTAGCAGCCTCTTGTTCATATTCCAACTTATTCATGATGACGACAGCACCTCCTGTGTCAGCTTTTTTGATTATGATGTCAGAGTTGTTCCTGAGGCTGTTGATGGTGTTGTGTTCAGCACGGCTTAGGTTATGGGGCAAGTGATGCTGCTTTTCCATAATTTCAGTCCATGCACGTTGACGGAAGCAATCTATGTAGAAGTCCAGTCTGTTGCTTCGACCTTCAGGAGGAATCCATGCAGAATCCTTCTTTTTGTAGTGTTGGTAGGATTCTGTGGGTTAGTATGTTGTTCAGAGGTGTGTTGGAAGTATTCTTTGAGTCGGAGACGGCGAAAGTAGGATTCTAGGTCACCGCAGAACTGTATCATGTTCCAGAGTAGCAGCCGTGTTAGTCTGTATCCGCAAAAAGAACAGGAGTACTTGTGGCACCTTAGAGACTAACAAATTTATTAGAGCATAAGCTTTCGTGGGCTACAACCCACTTCTTCGGATCATGTTCGTGGGTCTGGAAGGACAAAAGGAAAGACCCCGAGATGTGTGGATTGGTCTGTCCTAAGCGGTCCATTTCCTAGACACTACTGTGCTAATAAGCAATGGTCACATAAACACCACCCTATACTGGAAACCCACTGACCGCTATACTTACCTACATGCCTCCAGCTTCCATCCAGGACACACCACACGATCCATTGTCTACAGCCAAGCTCTAAGATACAACCGCATTTGCTCCAATCCCTCAGACAGAGACAAACACCTACAAGATCTCTATCAAGCATTCTTAAAACTACAGTAGCCACCTGCTGAAGTGAAAAAAACAGATTGACAGAGCCAGAAGAGTACCCAGAAGCCACCTACTACAGGACAGGCCCAACAAAGAAAATAACAGAACGCCACTAGCCGCCACCTTCAGCCCCCAACTGAAACCTCTCCAGCGCATCATCAAAGATCTACAACCTATCCTGAAAGATGATCCCTCACTCTCACAGATCTTGGGAGACAGACCAGTCCTCGCTTACAGACGGCCTCCCAACCTTAAGCAAATACTCACCAGCAACCGCACACCATACAACAAAAACACTAACCCAGGAACCTATCCTTGCAACAAAGCCCGATGCCAACTCTGTCCACATATCTATTCAAGTAACACCATCATAGGACCTAACCACGTCAGCCACACCATCAGGGGCTCGTTCACCTGCACATCTACCAACGTGATATATGCCATCATGTGCCAGCAATGCCCCTCTGCCATGTACATTGGCCAAACTGGACAGTCTCTAAGCAAAAGACTAAATGGACACAAATCTGACATCAGGAATCATAACATTCAAAAACCAGTGGGAGAACACTTCAACCTCTCTAATCACTCAGTGACAGACTTGAAGGTGTCAGTTTTGCAACAAAAAAACTTCAAAAACAGACTCCAAAGAGAGACTGCTGAACTCGAATTAATATGCAAATTAGACACAATTAACTTAGGCCTAAACAGAGACTGGGAATGGTTGGGTTATTACACTAATTGAATCCCCCCCCCCCCCAATGTTAAGTTCTCCTCACACCTTCTATGGGTCATCTCGATTATCACTTCAAAGTTTTTTCTTCTGCTGCTACTGATAGCTCATCTCAATTGACTGGCCTCTTACAATTGGTATGGGTACTTCCACCTCTTCATGTTCTCTGTATGTATAAAGATCTTCTGTCTGTGTGTTCCACTCTATGCATCTGAAGAAGTGAGCTGTAGCCCACGAAAGCTTATGCTGAAGTAAATTTGTTAGTCTCTAAGGTGCCACAAGTACTCCTGTTCTTTTTGCGGATACAGACTAACACGGCTGCTACTTTGTAACCTGTCTATATAAACTTAGTATCTCCCTCCCCATCTGCTGGTTTTCAAAGCAGCTACTTTCCCATGCTTACATGGTGAGGTCACCAGATTTCACCTTCTTTACAAAAGCCCACCACACTTCCTCCCTCTTCACACCCCCCCCCCCCCCTCCCCCCCCCCCCCCCCCCCCGCCAAAGGCCGCAGGAAATTCTCTCACTAATTTTCTGGGGGAAAGAATTTACAGGTAATTTCCTTGTCAAAAGTCCCTGTCTATAAATACAATCAAGACAAGACTGACATGGCAAATAGCGCTTTCTCTCTGGAATTATTCAATTCATCACTGATCCTCTCTAACTGGTTTCTAGTGCCTTTTGCTTTCCTTAGTTTACTTTTAGTTCAGTTCAGTCAGGAAGCTAGGTGCCAATAAGCTAGGTGATTTCAGGCAACAGCAGGAATTGATAAACTCCTGAAACCTTCCAAAACCTGGAGTCTGACATCTTTCCTGGGGCTTTTACACACTACCACTTACATCTGTATTAAGCCACCCTCCCTCCCCCGGCGACAGTTATATGGACCTAAGGTCCCATGTAGACAGTGCTATGTCAGCATACAGCGCTTCTTTAGCGCTTCTAGTGTAGACTAGGCCTTGTTTCCCACCTCCCTCCCTCCTGATTTCACCACTAAGCCACAACAAAAGCATGATGGGTTGAAATGTAGCACGTGGCAGCAGGTTTCTTTATCTGCAGATTTAAAGGTTGCAATCCCTGAGAAAGTTCACGTGTTGCTCTCGTCACTGGCCCAGAAGGACCCCTTTTCTGTTGGAGGAAGAGGAGAATTAAAGGCCGGGTT
>NW_020679665.1:0-1093 GCF_002925995.2 Terrapene triunguis | reverse complement strand
GAGGGCTGGGGCAAGAGGTTGGGGTGTGGGAGGGAGTGAGGGGTGCGAGCTCTGGGCGGTGCTTACCTCAGGTGCCACAGCTGTACACAGTGCCTCCCCCGGTGGGGTAGAGATCTTTTACAGCTGGGGAAACTGAGGCACAGAGAAAGTGACTTGCCCACAGCAAGTCCGGGGCAGAGCTGGGAGGTGAATCCAGCCCTTCTAAGGCCCAGCCCAGTGGCTTTCAATCTGATCCAAGTCAGGAGTTCCCAGCCCTCTCACCTGCATCTGGCCAGGCCCCCTCCCAGTGAACAGTATCAGAAAGGCAGGGTGGTCCTGTCCCCCCCGCCTCGACACCAGTTGAGAATTCCTGCCTTGCCCAGTAAGGATTTTGCTTGAGTGAGGATGGCAGAATAGCGCCCAGGGAGAGCACTCCGGGACCCACTGATATGAAAGGTCCGAGGGGAGATATTCTGCCATCTGATTCCATTGTCCCTTCAAAGGTGCACAGAGAAACCATGATGCCAGCTTTTCAGCTCCCAACTCTGGCTCCGGCCACTGTCAGGAGACGGGATACCGGCTGGATGGACCATTGGGCTGACCCCAGGGCCGGCTCTAGGCACCAGCAAAACAAGCTGGTGCTTGGGGCGGCACATTTTTAGGGGCGGCATGGCCAGCCCAGAATGCCTCCCCTAAAAATGTGCCCCGGGCGCCCTAGCTCACCTCTGCTGCTGCTGCCGCTGGCACGCCGCTTCTCCCCCTCCCTCCCAGGCTCTCAAACCTGGGAGGGAGGGGGAGATTCCGAGCGGCCGGGGCGCGCGAAACAGATGTTTCGCGCGCCGCTGCTCCCCCTCCCTCAGAGCCTGGGGGGGGGGGGCAGGGAAGGGGCGGAGTGGGGGGGGGGCCGGGGGTGGGGTAATTAAAAAACAGGAGGGGGGGGCCGGCCAAAATTGTTTTTGCCTTGGGCGGCAAAAATCCTAGAGCTGGCCCTGGCTGACCCAGCCTGGACATTATGTTCTTATCTTAACTGAGGGCAGCCGTGGCTTCAGTCCAGTTTAGAGCAATGCGAGGCAGGAGCCATTTTGAAAGGGGGCAAAACTTATGCGAATTTGTG
>NW_020679664.1:0-4366 GCF_002925995.2 Terrapene triunguis | reverse complement strand
TACTAATTTCAGTGAGCTTTGAATCAGCCCCAGTATTCATCTGCCAGGTGTCTTGGGTTTGCATTCTCCATGGCTTTACCTTTGGTTATGTATGTCTTTTCGCAATCTTGTGTAGCAGAGGCCAGATTTTCAAAGATATTTAGGTATCTCCCTAAAGATACAGATAGGTGCTGAATATGATTTTTTTTCTTCTGTTAATTACTTTTTAAAATGTTCTTCTTCCATTTAATGCCTTTGAATCATTCCTATTTTCATTGTGTCTTGTGCAGTTCAACACCTCTGTCTTATGTCCTTTTTATTCTAGGAGCACTGGCTCCCTGGGTTTCTCCAGCATTAGAACATAGTTCATAATTAACGTCAAAAGGGAACTGTTCCTTTAAAGTTCTCTCTACACTGAAGTTGGCAGTTTAAGGTCAATATTTCCCCAGACTTCTACCTCCAAAACAATAAATTGTGCATGTTCACATGTAAGTGTAGTTTCATCCCTACAGATCTCTGCCATATCACACCCTGTATATTTTAGGACTTCAGTAAGACAACTGCAGTAAATAAAATCAGCTAAGATGTGAATTCCCTACAGATTTTCACACTTAGAAAAAATTCTCCCACTGCCTGCAGATGCTCTGTGCTGTATTTCAGAAACCCCTACTATTCTAGTTTTCTGGAAAACAAACTCTGTTTAATTAGGCAAAAGCTATCATAGCCTTTAGCATAGTAGTCTGGATAAACTCAATAGTCAAAAATGGCTGCAGTGGGTAATTTATTTTAAGGACTATTAATCAGGAAAGAGAAAAATAGAGAGATACACACAATATTCAAGCTAGCTTAACCAGCCATGGAGCTTTACTTCTGCAGAAGAAGATCCTTGAATGGCATAGAGCTGGTGTAATGGCTCACACATCACTAACCTCCCAGCAGCAGGCGTAAAGGATAAAGATGAAAGAGGGCGTGGTTGGGTGTGCCTGCGCCCCAGCAATCTCCAGCTGCTTTAATAGACCCTTCACATTTGATGAAATTTAGAAGAGTTTATGGGCTGCTTTAAATTATGCAGGGTGACCAGCCCAGCACACAGCCAGCCCAGGATCACAGAAGTGCAAATGGGGCTTTAAGTCCCTCTTCAGAGTTGCATTGTGTGCTCCTCAACCAGAGCTAAGGAGTGGGGCCAATCAGGGCCGGATTAAAGCAACAGACACTAATGTTCAGGGCCGGCTCCAGGCACCAGCCCAGCAAGCAGGTGCTTGGGGCGGCCAAGGGAGAGGGGCGGCACACCGGGCTCTTCGGCGGCAATTTGGTGGCGGGTCCCTCATTCCCTCTCGGAGCGAAGGACCAGCCGCCGAAAACTGAAGCAGCAGTGGTAGTGCCGCAGATCGCGATCGCGGCTTTTTTTTTTTTTTTTTTTCCCTGCTTTGGGGGGCAAAACCCAGGAGCCGGCTCTGCTAATGGTGCCTGCCTAGAGTGCTGGCTCCTGGGTTATATGTTTGCATCAGAACCTCAGTGTTTGTGTGAACTGCCCCAGTCACTCACTGTTCTGGGGCTCTCTTCAAGGTCCCTGTGAGTGGCTGGAAGAGAAGAGTGCAGAAGGCCCAGTACATCCAGCCCAGAAGAGAGACCTCAGGTCCTGGGGTAAGTACTGGGGGTCTTCCTGCTGACACCCTAGCCTCTCTTGGGTTAGTAGAAGAGATGCCTGAGGCTGCTCCTCCTGCTTCTAAGAGAGGGGTACTCATTCTGCTGCCCCTACTCTATGAGGGAAGGGCTTCCCCCTGCTATGACCATTCCAAAGGGAGGATGAGGCCATGACATTGGGCGGAGCCATGTCATGGTGTGTTGAGGGCTCTATATTGCCTTAATCCAGCCCTGAAGCCATTATACATCTCTCTTTGTTTATTTTGACTGGTATTGTGTCAAATCACATGCATTTAACAAAACATATAGGGAGACCAGATTTTATAGGGGACAGACCTGATTTTATAGGGACAGACCTGATATTTGGGGCTTTTTCTTATATAGACACCTATTACCCCCACCCCCATCCCGATTTTTCATACTTGCTATCTGGTCACCCTAAAAACATATGAATGAAATCTTTCAACAGCCATAGTGTCCAGACACCAGTACAGCCTGCTTTCTGGATTCCCTTCCTGAATCCACCATCCCCTCCATCATGAGTGTGCAGTGCCTGGTATATTATGGATACTCTGGGAAACATTTGCATATTTGTTGGAATGCAGTCAAGTCCTACTGAAGGCAAAATTCCCCAAACATCCTAAAATGGGATTTCTTTTAACAATCTCTCCTGAAATTGGGCTGTAATTAATGCAGTACTTCCATTAAAAGGGCTGTTTTAAGGTTATTACTTCCATTTACAGAACTAGGCCTTAAAATATTGTAATTTATTTGCAATGAGGAGAACTCCCCAAAGAACTTTTGCTCAAGAACGTCTACACTGTAGCAAATAACTGAGAGTGCTGCTGAATGCATAATACTGCATGTGGGTGATAATTAGGAATTTCTTGACCTTTAGGGTGATTTTCACTTAATAAAAAAAATCTTCAGTAAGAAATTGAAGGTCTAGGGAAATGGTCCATATTGGATTGCTATTAAGACTCTCTTCCTCTCATTTGTCTCTCAGTAATCTCAGAGGAGAGCAGCAATCAGACATGCTACCTCATTTTCACATCCCAGCAATTTACTTCCTGAATAACAGCAAATACTATAACCAGAATGTTTCAGCTGTTCTGTAATCATCACCAGAATTCCAACAAACCCATGAAAGCCCGCAGACTGCTAATCGCCCATTGGCTCCGTGGGCTTGACTGCACCCATTGGGGCTATAATAGAAAGCTGGAAAGTTAACAGCCACCAGGAAGGTACTAACCAGCTGTTGAGAAATGGCAGCTGCTCTGAGGTTGGCAACCAGCTTTCTGCTTTGTTTGAAAGCAAGAACTCATTCTCTCGGTAGGATCTCCAATCACTGTTCATAAATCACCTAGACAGTCCGGTGGAAGTTTCCAATCACTGTTCATAAATCACCTAGACAGTCCGGTGGAAGTGTTTGTGTGAGAGAGAGAGAGAGATCACTGCCCTGGACAGGTGGTCAGGTCGAATGTCTAGGTGCTACAGGGGATGAAATTCACCCCATGCTGAGGGGCCGCACAAAGCCTATGCTTCACTGAAGTATCACCCAAAATAAAGCTTAAACCTTAATCCCTTGTACTTTTGAAACTCTTTGCATAAATGCTTTCTTTTTTGATCTTCCTTCAGTACTTCAGTTACCATACAGCACATTTTGATGCTGGAGGTGGAACATGTTCCTTAGGTCAGTGGTTCTCAAAGCCGGTCCGCCTCTTGTTCAGGGAAAGCCCCTGGTGGGCCGGGCCAGTTTGTTTACCTGCCGCGTCTGCGGGTTCGGCCGATCGCGGCCCCCACTGGCCGCGGTTCGCCTCTCCTGGCCCATGGTGGCTGCGGGAAGGGCGGCCAGCACATCCCTTGGCCCGCGCCGCTTCCCATGAAATTTCCCCCCCAAAATTCCTCTTTTGCTGGAGTATGCCCTGGGGGCAATTTCCACCTAGTTTATGGCCTATTTATGACACTGGAGTGGATTAAAGGGGCCTGGATAGAACAGTGACTCAGACCCAGTGTTTGTATAACTAATATATTACTTCTAGCTTACCTTTGATAAATAAAGGTTTAAAGAAAGGTAGAAAGCTTTAAAGAAAGGGTGTTTGTTTGATTGATAATGTGATTTGTGTGTCAATTTTCTCTTAAAAATAAATGATTATCCCATTTCTTAGTGAGTACTTCTAGCCCTAGAGAAGATACTTACCAGTTTTGACTTTTCCATGAGTCAGGTGCTCTCTCTTCTGAAGAATGTTTTCACTGAAAGAAGCAAAGCCAGGAGAAAACTAGATCAGTAGCTGTTTCTGTGAGAGACGGGTGGGACATACAATAGGAAGGAAACTGTCACTCAGAGCTTCCCTTTTCTAGATAACATGAATAAACTCAGCACCAATTAGGAAAATCCAGTGGCTTCTCTCCTCAAAGGACAGAACTGCCAAA
Organism: Terrapene triunguis; assembly: GCF_002925995.2. Lineage (NCBI taxonomy): Eukaryota > Metazoa > Chordata > Testudines > Emydidae > Terrapene > Terrapene triunguis. The sequence continues at coordinate 310 of NW_020679664.1, read as the reverse complement.
ATGCCTCTTGCTTAGAGAGTTTGTGCTAATGAGGAAATTGACTTTTCAACCAGTGCAGATTAGCAAAACTGAAAGTGGACGGAGAGAGAGAGAGAGAGAGAGAGAGCGAGCATGAAGCTCAAAGTTGAACTCTGGTGTCGCATGGGCACTTGGAACTGCAGCACCTTCCAGTGTGACACAGAAGTTGCCTTTTTCTTTTCTGTCTGAAAAGCATTTTTTTGCATTGTTTCTTTTGTCTTCCCCCCCCCCCCCCCCCCCCTTTCACTTGAGGGCAAACATGTGCAAATCAGATTCCATGATGAGTGATTCT
>NW_020679663.1:0-1575 GCF_002925995.2 Terrapene triunguis | reverse complement strand
TGGGGGGAAGAAGATGCCTCATTGGTCATTCGCTCGGGGGGGGGGTTAGCTCTTCCCCCATCCCCCCCTGCCCCCACCCCATCCCCCCTATGGCCCCCCCACCCCATCCCCCCCACTCTGCCCCATCCCCCCTATGGCCCCCCACCCCATCCCCCAACTGTGCCCCATCCCCCCTACCTCCCTCCCGCTGGACGATGTAGTTGAGGCTGACGATGCTGAGGATCTGCTCCAGGTGGGCGTCCGTCAGCCCCTTCCGCGCCATGTCCCGGGCGGTGTCGGGGTAGATCACCTGGTCCCGCAGGGAGCCCACCGACATGTAGGGCCTACGGGAAACATGGGGGGTAAACAAACTCCCGGGCCCCCTGCGCTGACCCACCAGCCCCCACACACCTCCCAGAGCCGGGGAGAGAACCCAGGCATCAAGGCTGCCCGCACCTCTGGGGGACGTAGAACATGCGCTGGGGGGGCGGTTTGTAGAGGACCCCCCCGTAGGCCGGCCAGAGGCCCCCGAGGATCCGGAACAGGGAGCTCTTCCCGCAGCCATTGGGGCCGGTGATGAGAAGATGCATGTCCCCGTCCACCTGCAGGGGGAGCCAGAGAGACGTGAGACCCCCCCCGACCTGCAGGGGGGCAGAGGGGGAAACCTGCCCCCCCAGCTCCCCCACTCCCCCGATTTCCACTGGCTCTGCCCCCTCCAGCGCCCCCCACAGCCTCTCCCCCAGCCCCCTTCGCTCCCTGGCTCCGCCCCAGCCCTGCCGGTGCCCCTCACTCCCAACCCGCAGCCCCTGCCCCCCAGCCCTGCCGGTGCCCCTCACTCCCGACCCGCAGCCTCTGCCAGCCCAGCCCTGCCGGTGCCCCTCACTCCCGACACGCAGTCCCCTGCCAGCCTGGCCCTGCCAGTGCCCCTCACTCCCGACCCGCAGCCTCTGCCAGCCCGGCCCTGCCAGTGCCCCTCACTCCCGACCCGCAGCCCCCTGCCCCCCCCCGCCCTGCCGGTGCCCCCCACCCCCGACCCGCAGCCTCTGCCCCCCAGCCCTGGGCTCCCCTTTACCCTGAGGTTCAGGCTGGCCACCACCACGTCCCCGGTGGGGGTGATAATCGGGATGTTTTCACAGATGATTCCATTTTCCACGTCCACGACCCGGCCTGGGGGTGGACGGAGGCAAAGGGGGGAGGGCAGAGAGAGAGAATTAATGGCAAGGCCCCTCCCCTCCGGCGGGGGGCGCGGCCGCGCGGGGACACACACACACGGGGGGCGCAGGGCCCCTCCCCTCCAGCGGGGGGCGCAGGGACACACACACACGGGGGCGCAGGGCCCCTTCCCTCCAGCGGGGGGCGCAGGGACACACACACGGGGGGCGCAGGGCCCCTCCCCTCCAGCGGGGGGCGCAGGGACACACACACACGGGGGGCGCAGGGCCCCTCCCCTCCAGCGGGGGGCGCAGGGACACACACACGGGGGGCGCAGGGCCCCTCCCCTCCAGCGGGGGGCGCAGGGACACACACACACGGGGGCGCAGGGCCCCTTCCCTCCAGCGGGGGGCGCAGGGACACACACACGGGGGGCGCAGGGCC
>NW_020679662.1:0-3413 GCF_002925995.2 Terrapene triunguis | reverse complement strand
CCACTTCTTCGGATGCATCCGAAGAAGTGGGTTGTAGCCCACGAAAGCTTATGCTCTAATAAATTTGTTAGTCTCTAAGGTGCCACAAGTACTCCTGTTCTTTTTACTGATATACATACACACACACTCTGATACACACAGAGAGACACTGACGCGCACACACACTGACACTGGTGATACATACAGACACTGATACACACAGAGACAAACACATATAAATATATTGACACTGATACACACTGACACTGATACACACATACACACACAGACACTGATGCACACACACACTGACACTGGTGACACATACAGACACTGATACACACAGAGACACACAAATACACATATAGATATTGACACTGATACACAGACACTGACACACACACACTGACACTGATACACACAGAGACACACACTGACACTCATACACAAACACACACAAATATACACTGACACTGATACACACACAGAGACACACAGACACACTGATACACACACACTGATACACGCATACAGCTATTCTGATACACACAGAGAGACATACTGATACACAGAGAGAGACACTGATAAACACAGACACTCTGATATACATACACACACACTGACACAAACTCTGATACACACACTGACCCTCTGATATACGCGCACACACACACACACTGATACACACAGTGATACACACACAGAAATTGACACTTTCATACACACACAAACTCTGATACACCCCCCCACACACAGACACTGATACACACTCACATACACAAATTCTCATACACACACTCACAATTGATATACATACACAGACACTGATACACAGATACACACACTGACCCCCTAATATACACAGAGAGAGACTCTAATACATACACTGACTTACACACACAAACTGACCCTCTAATATACACATACACAGACTCTCATATACACACAAATCCTGACACATACACACACACACACACACACTGATACACACATTGACCCACTGATATACATACACACAGACACCCTGATAGGCACACACACTGACACACTAATATATAAACACAAATTCTCATACACACACACTAATACACACACACATAGATATATACACACAGATACTTTCATACACATTGATACTGGTATACACACACACTGATACACACACACATACTCTGATATATGCACTGACAGATATATACAAACATGACACTCTGAACATACACTGACACTCTGATCTACACACAGAGATACTCTAATACGCACACAGATTGACACACTGACCCTTTGATATATACACATACACTGTATCAGAGGGGTAGCCGTGTTAATCTGGATCTATAAGAAGCGACAAAGAGTCCTGTGGCACCTTATAGACTAACAGACGTATTGGAGCATGAGCTTTCGTGGGTGAATACCCACTTCGTCGGACGCATGCAGTGGAAATTTCCAGAGGCAGGTATAAATATGCAGGCAAGAATCAGTCTAGAGATAACGAGGTTAGTTCAATCAGGGAGGATGAGGCCCTCTGCTAGCAGTTGAGGTAGCCATCCTGCAGCAAAAAAACTTCAGGACCAGACTCTAAAGAGAAACTGCTGAGCTTCAGTTCATTTGCAAATTTGACACCATCAGCTCAGGATTAAACAAAGACTGTGAATGGCTAGCCAACTACAAAAGCAGTTTCTCCTCCCTTGGTGTTCACACCTCAATTGCTAGAAGAGGGCCTCATCCTCCCTGATGGAACTAACCTTGTTATCTCTAGACTGATTCTTGCCTGCATATTTATACCTGCCTCTGGAAATTTCCACCACATGCATCTGACGAAGTGGGTATTCACCCAGGAAAGCTTATGCTCCAATACGTCTGTTAGTCTTAAAGGTGCCACAGGACTCTTTGTCGCTTTTTACACATACACTGACACTGATACTAACACACTCTGATATACATACTGGCACTGATAGACACACACACAGACACTCTGATACACACACATATTTACATTGACCTTTTGATATATACATATACACTGACACTCTCATACACACTGTCATAAATATAAAGGGACGAGGAACAAGCTTTATGTCTGCAGTAACATAAAATCCCTCCTGGACAGAGGTACAGACAGAGGTACAGAATCATTTTACGTGTAAGGGGTTAATCAGTTCAATTGACCTAGTTGGCACCTGACCAGGACCAATGGGAAAAGATGATACTTTCAAATCGGGGGGGAGGGGGAGGTTTTGTTTGTGCTCTCTTTTTTTGTTCCCTCAGGGAGAGAGAGAGAGAGACCAAGCAGGTAACCCATCTCTTGAAAAGATACCTAATATTACAGAAATTGTAAGTAAAGGCAAGGAAATGCATTAGATTAGCTTTTGGTTTAGCTTGTGAATTTTCCCTATGCTAAGAGGGAGGTTTATTCCTGTTTTTGTAACTTTGAAGTTGAGCCTAGAGGAGAATCCTCTGTGTTTTAAATCTTTTATTCACCCTGTAAAATTACCTTCCATCCTAATTTTACAGAGGTGCTTCTTTTATTTTTTTCTTTATAATAAAGTTCTTCTTTTAAGAACCTGATTGATTTTAGTGTCCTAAAAATAAAGGGTCTGGTCTGTACTTTTATTAAAGGCAATTGGTTGGTATATTATTCTCAAGCCTCCCCAGGAAAGGGGGTGAAGGGGTTTAGGGGGATATTTTGGGGAAATAGGAACTCCAAGTGGTCCTTTTCCTGAATCTTTGTCTAAATTACTTGGTGGTGGCAGCAATACCATCCAAGGACAAGGACGGTATTGGGGACGTTTTAACCTAAGCTGGTAGAAATAAGCTTAGGGAGTCTTTCATGCGGGTCCCCACATCTGTACCCCAGAGTTCAGAGTGGGGAGGGAACCCTGACACACACACATTCTGATTTCCTGGGTTCACACACAGACATCGTGCTTGCAAGCCGGGCAGCACTGACGACTAAGGGCACGAGGGTGCCAAGTATCAGGAGGTAGCCGTGTTAGTCTGTATCCACAAAAACAACAAGGAGTCCGGTGGCACCTTAAAGACTAACAGATTTAAGCATCTCCATGCATCTGAAGAAGTGGGTTTTTTACCCACGAAAGCTTATGCCCAAATAAATCTCTGGAGGTGGAGTAAAGAAACCGGTTTAAAGGGCCCTTTAAGTCGAAAAAAAGGGCTTCGTCGTGTGGACGTGTCCAGGCTTAATTCGATTTAACGCTGCTAAATTCGACCTAAACTCATAGTGTAGACCAGGCCTTAGTCTTTAAGGTGCCACCGGACTCCTTGTTGTTTTGTGGCACCAGGGTGGGTATTTACTGATCCCAGATATTCTGGGAGGCAGTGGTGGATTTAGAGTTAGTGAGACCCTGTGCGCAGCTTCATTTTCGGGGACCCCCCTTGGGACCCGGCCAAGAAAAAACATTCTCTCTTATCTCCCA
>NW_020679661.1:0-1204 GCF_002925995.2 Terrapene triunguis | reverse complement strand
GGGGGATCCACACTGAGGGGGTGAGAAGGCTGTGTGTGGGTGCGGGCGGCTCAGGGGGGGATACGGGTGCGGGGCGGATCTGGATGCACAGGGGCTGGTTGGGGGGTTCTGGGTGCGACAGTAATGGGACGCTGCAGGGGGGTCCGGTGAAGGTGCTTGGGGGTCCAGGTGTGGGGTCTCAGTGGGGGGTCCAGATGCTGGGGGAGTGGGGCTCAGTGGGGTGGGGATCCAGGTGCAGGTGGCTCGTCGGGGTGGTCCAGGTGCAAGGGGAGGGGGGCTTATCGGGGGCGGGTTCTGAGTGCCGGGGGGTGAGGCTCGGCAGGAGGGTCTGGGTATGAGGGGGTCTGGATGCACAGGGGTTGGGCGGATGGGGGAGCAGCTCCCTGTACAGGGATCCCTCCCCCTGCAGCTGAGGAGCGACGGGTGGAGGAAGCGTGTGTGTGTGGAGGGTGGGGGGGGCGGGGTTTGCAGAGCTTCCTACAGCCAGGGGAGAAATCTGGGAGTGGGTCTGACCCAGCCTCGGATGCCGTGCAGGGGAAGAGGACATCCTGTCCTCCCCAAACCAGCTGGAACTAACAGCTGAGCCCGGCGCAGGGTAGGTGCCGGGTCTTCCCCAGTCCCACCCCTGCCCCATAGTGATTTACCGCTCTGCCAGCTGCCCTGGGCCCCCGAAACATACTGCTGGGGAGGGTCATGTGACTGCTCTTGTGGTTTCCCTTTGCTTCCCTGTCAGAAAGTCATTTTTCTGTGGGGAAGCAAGGAAATCTGCAGGGGACATAAATTCTGTGCATGTGCAGTGGCGCAGAATTCCCCCAGGAATAGTGTGGGGATGGAGGGATTGATAGAGGGTGTGTTTGGGGATAGATAGATAGATAGATCAATGGGATTATTAGGATGGATGGATGGATGGATGGATGGGTAGACACATGGGGTAGATGGGGATGGATGGATGGATAGACAGAGGGGTTGTATCTGGGGGCGGATGGATAGGTGGGGTTAGCGGGATAGGTAGATAGATATAGAGGGGGTTATTGGGGTGGATGGATGGGTAGATACATGGGGTAGATGGGATGGATGGATGGGTAGACAGAGGGGTTGTATCTGGGGGTGGATGGATAGGAGGGGTTAGCAGGTAGGTAGATAGATGGGGGGGGTTGGGATGGATGGATGGATGGGTAGGTAGATGGGGTAGATGGGGATGGAT
>NW_020679660.1:0-1150 GCF_002925995.2 Terrapene triunguis | reverse complement strand
GTAAAAAGCAACAGAGAGTCCTGTGGCACCTTTAAGACTAACAGATGTATTGGAGCATAAGCTTTCGTGGGTGAATGCATCCGACGAAGTGGGCATTCACCCACGAAAGCTTGTTTTCACATAGTATCTCACTGTTCTTGGGCTTTATTTGTATTGTTCTGCTCTTGCTGTAGCTCTTCATACATTATATATATATATATATATATATATATATATGAATGTAGAGCAAGAGGGAACAGCAACAGTTAAAAAGGAGATCGTATGAGAGTCAACACAAAAGTTATGAAGATTTTTAGCCCTAGCCTCTTTGCATCCACCATAGCTTGCTGTCAATGGCTAATACCTATGGACAGAATCCAGCAACTTGTAGCAGCATTAACTTCTATTCTGATATCTTGGACATTCCAGAGTCTGAATGAAGCATGTCATTGAAATGGTCTAAACTACAATTTTTTTACCATGCCTTAACACAGTGGTGATCAATCACATTCCAGTTCTCCCTGTCTCATGCTTTTCCCTCTAGCTCTCTCTTGTCACAGATATTTTATGCTCGAGTGGAGCTAATGAGATACATTTACTACCAGGGTGAGTCAACAGAACAGCTCAGCTCCTGCACACACAATTTGTACCCTGAAAACTATTCCATAAAAGATCCTAACACTCAGCAACAGTACTCCACAAAATTAATAGGTCCTTGGTACAGAAAATATGAATTATTTTTATTAGGATATACAAATACCACCCCTATTTCTACTCCAGTGTAAACTCAGAGTACGTCTCTTACTATTTGTTAGTCCTTCTCATTGTCAGGGCCGGCTCTAACTTTTTTGCCGCCCCAAGCAAAAAAAAAAAAAAGCGCCCCCCCCCCCCCCCCCCCCCCCAAACCCAACCCCCCCCCCCCGCCACCCCCCCCCCCGCGGAGCGCCGCGCCACCGAACGCCCCCGCCAAACCCCCCAACTCCCCGCGGAGCGCTGCGCCACCGAACTCCCCAGCCCCCCGTGGCGCGCCCCACCCCCCCCCCCCCGCTCGGAGCGCCGCTGCCGAATCCCCTCCCAGTGCTCAGCCCCCGAAACAAAAACAACCCACCCCACCCCCAGCGCCGCCCGACCAAACCCCAAAAAAACCCCTGAGCGCCCCACCCCCACCCCA
>NW_020679659.1:0-3272 GCF_002925995.2 Terrapene triunguis | reverse complement strand
AGCCAACAGGGAATGTACATCAGTGAAGAGCAATGAATGTCAGCACATAGCTCTGTCTAGGGTTACCATATTTGAACATTGAAAAAAGAGGACACTCCACGGGCCCCCGGCCCCGCCCAACTCCGCCCCTTTCCCCGCCCCCGGCCCCGCCCAACTCCGCCCCTTCCCTGCCCCCATTCCACCCCCTTCCCCAAAGTCTCCGCCCCCTCCCCTGAGCGCCCGCATTCCCCCTCCTCCCTCCCAGCCACACGAAACAGCTGCACCAATTCTAGAGTCAGGCACTCCACTAGTGTAGACTCCCATGACTTTAATGAAGCTGCTCAGTTTACACCAGTGGAGGATCTGCCCCGGCGCTCAGTTTTTGGGAGCGGTCAGGACACGCAGCTCACACTGTTCTGTTTCCCAGCTCCCCAGATGCCTTGGAGCACCCAGTTCTCCTCCCTGCCTGGTAAAATCCCAGACATTTAGAGCTATTTAAAAATTGCTCCCAGACGTAATTCTTTATATGTAGTGAGTCCTTTCCTTTCACCAGTTCTTCAGTTTTCTTTCTCCTCATGTGCCCACGCATACTTCTCTGCAGATCTTATTTTTCTCAGCAGTTGTTGATTGCTCTTTAAGAAGGCATGAAAGTCTTTACAAGAAGTTTGTCTGAAGTTGTACTATACAAGTAGAATTCCTTTCAACGACTCAACATTCAAGTTGGTCCTTTCCTTTGTCCACTGGCTTTGCATCAGTGAAAAAATTCGCTCTACATTTGCATTGTGAGAAGGAATAGCAAAGAAGAACTGTGCAATCTTTAACAGTTCTGAATGACACTCAATGTTTTTGGATTTCTCAAAATATTTGGTCCACTTCTGGTGTGCTAGCAAATTACTGAACTCTTCATCACTGTTGCAACTTTCTGTAAACTTCTTCAGGTTGCTGAACTGATCAAAACACTTCACGTCATCAATTTGCATCCCCTTATCGGTCAGGTACTTGATACAAGGTTCCACATCACTCCAATTCGGTGTCTCACTCAGGGTAATCCACCTGAAACAAGAGAAGTCTTCCAGGGGTCTAAGCCACATCTCCAAATATTCTAAGCATCTGCTGTACATATTATTTACTTCAGCACAGAATTTGTCACACTCTTCATCAATTCCTTCCCTGCGCTTTTGTGCCAGTAGTTCCTTAACTTTCAGGGACATAAAGTTGTGAGTCTTGCGATCAAGAAGGATAGTCTGAACCGAGTTCAAACTGTTCAGCACTTCCACAACAGAATTGCTTTCCCTTTCGATTTCTTGGATGTAAGTTTGGAATACACTCATGAATGAATGCATGTGCCAGAGGTAAATCTCACTTAATTCATACTCAAAAAATGTCTTAAGCACTATGGGTGGTTTGTCCTGTGACAGAAAGAATGACTTCAAGACCGGAAACATCTGTATCAGCCTTGTAATGCCTGGAAATAATGACAGCCATCGTGTCTTGCTATGAGAAAGCAGCTTTCTGTATTCAACTTCAACAAACTCACAGTACTCCTTCAGTCGCTCAGTTCGGACAGTGTAGATATGAAAGTACTGGTAAATTTTAAAAATAATGTTCTCAATGTCAATGTTCATTCTTTCTGCTGCATGGTGAACACAGTTGTTCAAAATGTGTGCTGGGCAACCCACACCAATTAATGTTCTCTTCTGCAACAACTTCTTTAAGTTTGCAAACACGTTCTTTCCATCTTCATCACGCCGGGGTCCTCCAAACATTGTATTGCAGTTGTCACCTGTAAATGCAATACACTTCTCGAACAAACCATTTTTTTCAAGCGTTTCTTTTACGTAATGAGCAATTGTCTCGGCAGTCTCATTAGGTGTGTTCTGGACCTCAATCAATTTTGACTGCAAACCGCCATTCTTCCAGTTGAAATACTGAATAATTACTGGAAATATTTTCACTGAACCATGATTGCTTCCATCTGTAGCAACTCCACAGTAAGCTATGTCATTTTCTTCAAACGTTTTCAGAACAACATCAACAGAATGCGGTGCAAGCACAGAGATAACAATTGCTTCTGTCTTGGTTCTAGCACTTGAAAATTTCCGTGCCACTTCAGAATCAGGGAATGTCTTCTTCAACAAGACAGATGTGCAATCCATTGACTTAAAGCTATTATGATGCTTAACGGTGTGAAATGCAAACGCACCCTCTGCTGCAGTAACAGCATCCTCTGATTCGCTGCCTGGTTTTACAAAATAATCTGTCAATTTTGTTGATGAGCTCTCTCCTTGAACTGCTTTTTTGTGCTTGTCTGAGTCCACATGAGTTTGTAAATCATTAGCACCTTTATTTTTCACAGAGATGTAAGTACCAGGTCTACATACCATGCACTCAGCTTCCCATTCGTCTCTACCACTTCGAAAACATGGGAACTTCGTCTTTAGTTCTGCAGTGAATTTACACTTTCGTTTTGGCATTGTGTTTGCTCCTAGGATCAGGGGCAGCCAGGGTCTCCACGTGCTGGGCCCGCCACAAGCCAAGCTCAGTGGCTCCCATTGGCTGGGAAAAGCTCCAATGGGAGCTGTCGGAGCCAGCCCCTGCAAGTCCTGCCCCCACAGCTCTGATTGGGCAGGTATTTCACAGTGATCCACCACACTGCTGTGTCTCATCACAAATGGGGAGCTGAGCGCCATACAGCACGCCCCAGCCCCAGGAGCTCTGATCCACTTGCAGGCAAGGCAGCCCGATGCCTATCCCAGCCAGAGCTCCGATCCCTCTGCACGCTCCTGCCTTTTTTACACTGCCCTCCCCTTCTCCCCCACCACAGTCAGTGCTTCTTGGCGACTACCCGGAGTAGCTCCCCCAGCGCTGCCCCCCACCTGTGCAATCAGCGGCGCATTGTACTCCCAGCTTTGCTGGCATCCCTGCCCCAGGCTTACCTTAGAGTGGGCTCCGGCAACTGCTGCTTCTCCCTCACTCTTCGGCTCTGTTTAAGAGCCCAGCTGCCCAAGCGCTCCGGCTTCGGGCAGCCCCCCTTGCCTCCGGACGCCAGCCGGGCACTTCTCTTCCCCGGCTCCAGCTGCCTGTTCCTCCCCTTTCAGACTTCGGCTCTGTTAAGAGCCAAGCTGCCCGAGCCAGCGCTACCGGCTGGGGCAGCCCCCCCTTGCCTCCAGACCCAGCCGCCAGCCGGGACTTCTCCTCCCCGGCTCCAACTGCCTGTTCCTCCCCTTTCAGACTTCGGCTCTGTAAGAGCCAAGCTGCCCGAGCCCGCTCTACCGGCTGGGGCAGCCCCCCTT
>NW_020679658.1:0-1047 GCF_002925995.2 Terrapene triunguis | reverse complement strand
TAGCCTGGCTGCTGATTACGCCCAGCCAGACAGCCGGGCGATTAGAAGATCCCAGCGGGACGCGCTGTGCATCCGGGAGGCTTTGAAAGCTAGGTTCCTGAGTGAGCAGGGCAACCTGTGACTTTTCAGTTTGTGTACCTGCCCCCGTTTCTTTACCCAGTTCATTTTGACTATCCTCTCCAGTTACATACCCCCTTCACCCCCTTCCCCTTCCCAAAAAATAAAATCAGTTCTATTTTGTTAATGAACACCGTTGTCTGTATTACTGTTTTCGCGGGAATGTTTTAAACCGGGGACGCAGACTGTGGCGGGGTGCGGGTTTAGTGTTCTGATGCAAATGATGCTTCTAAACTCCCGGAATGACAGGCTCCGCACTGGTGGACTGGTTATTTCAATGGAGCCTGCCAGCACTCCTGGGGGGGACTGCGTGTATGTGTCGGCTATGTGACTTTCTGGCAGGGGGAATAGAGTTACAGATCCCCTGCTGCGTGGATCTGTGAGCCAGGATAAGGACCGCTGCATAAGATCTGTAACTGCCCTCCCCCGCCACAAAGTCACAGAGCAACCCCCCCCCCCCCCAGAACATGAAAACCACCTCCAAGACTGACCAGGGTAACCAGTGACTGCACTGTGTATGTGTCCTGATGCTGGACCTGACCCCGCCTCTGTAGCCTGCTAAAGGTGACTGTCCTGTCAAATTACCAAGCCCCTTCCCCCCCTTCAGACAGACTCTCCTCCAAAAGAACAGGATGGAAACAGTAATGAACAGAAATAAATATTTTATTATGAACCACACATGAAACGTGGGGGGTGAAACTTGCACGGGGGCTTGTGTGAGGTGGGTAGGAAAGGACTTTTCAAATTTTGGGGAATGAGAGCCTTCTAGTGCTAGAGCAGTCTGCAGGGGTTGACTGAAAGTTTTAACGGCCCTTGCCGCCCCTCCTTCTTTGGACTTTGGGTGAGGGGGGTGTGGGACTTGGTGGCGGGGGAGGCCGGTTAGAGATAGACTGCAGCGGGGCTCTGTCCTCCTGCCTCCGGTCTTGCAGA
>NW_020679657.1:0-5106 GCF_002925995.2 Terrapene triunguis | reverse complement strand
CCGATCGCAGGCTGCGGGGTCGGGGGCGGCTCCAGGACTGGGCAGCCACTGGAGGCCTCCGCTGTCCCTCCTCCTGTTCCTCTGTCTGGTGTGACTCCGTCTGTGCCTCCCACCCTGGTCCTGGGGGGCCAAACTGCCCTGCTGGGCTCCTTCTCTCTGATGCACCATTTGCCCCTCTCTGCCTGTGCCGCTGTGGGCCCGGCTCCTGCTGGCAGCCTCCGGCCCTGGCTCATCACCCAGGAGCGCCTCGTTCTCGTAGGTACTGGAGTCACCCCTGGCAGGGCAGGGTGGCACGGGGGCCTCTTCGCAAGCTTTGAGCTTCTCGTAGAAGAAAGTGTCGAGCTTCTCGGCAGCGTTGCACTCAAACACGGAGGTCCTCTCGATGCCCGTGCCCGCGGAGGAGTGCAGGTAGACGCTGGGGTCCGGCCGCAGCAGGGGAGCCCCGGTGCCTGGCCCTGTGCTCCGTTGGATGGTCTCCCGAGAGCTCCGGAGGTGGCTGTCCTCAGCAGTGGGCGGGCGCCGGTGCCCCCTGTTCTCGTAGGATAGGGCAGGGGGTGCGCCTGGCTTCCCTGTGCCAGGCTGGTTCAGCTCACAGCCACGGATGGAGTTAGACAGATCTGAACAATCCCAGAAAGGAGGGTAAAATCCATAACAAGCAAGGCAGGGTGATTGCCCTCCGCCCTCCCCTAGCGCCTTCCCCGGGAGGGGAAACTGAGGCCCGCCTGAGGCTGTGACATGCTCAGCTTGAGCTGGGCAGGGCTCCTAATTCCCAGCCTCCTGCAACCCCAAGCACGTTGAGCGGGAGGGCGTGCAACGGACAGGCTGTTCCCACAGGGGTCTGGCCAGCAGGGCTCGCATTCGTTGCTGGTGCAATCGGGTTCTGTTTCCTGGTCCTGCCAGCACCGAGTGCGTGTGTGCGTGTGTGTACACAACATGAGCTTTCTCCCCCTTCCCCACACGACAACGTGATCTGTCTCTCTGCCCCGCCCCCAGGACATTACATTCTGTGTGTGTGTATGCGCATGAGTGTACAACATGATCCCCCCCCCCCCCCCCACTGGACATTAGTGTGTGTGTGTGTGTGACTTGCCCCCCACCCCATCCCCCCAGGACATCATACTTTGACTGACATGGTTGAATTTGTGGTAGAAATGGGACCAAAGGTTCCCATTGGGTTGGGTCACAGCCTCACACTGTGGTAGGGCCTGTTCCCAGATTGTTACTGTACCCCACACCGGTGACCCCTGGAGCTGAGTGCGAGTAGAGTGGGGTAATGGGTCTCCTTGGGGCACACGGCAGCACCCACGTCTGTTTGGCTGGTGGTCAGTTTCCCTTCCTCACACCTGCACGGACATCACTCCCCCTCGGCCCCACATCCTGCCCCAGGCTGTTTCCCAGGTGCAGCAGCAAGGCTGAAGGGGCAGCAGGCAGGGGCGTGCCCTGGAGAAGGGAGAGGTGCTCTCGGCCCATCCACACGTCCCCACGGGCAGGCAGAACCCCTGTGGTTATTGTCAAGGGTCTTTTCCCAGCGTTCTCCCCGGTCCTTACCAGAGATGATGGAAGCAATGGAGAACTCAGAGCCGGCTCCATGGCCTTCCGCCGACCAAAAGCCTCTCTCGGTGGCGTCATTTATACAATCCGGGTCGGTCTCCCAATCATCGGCTTCATCTTCACAGGAGGGAAGGAGCCCAGACCTGTCTATTCTTCCGTGGTGCCCTCCTCTCCTGCAGGCGTGAGGGGAGGCGCCCCACGCTGGCCCAGCCTGGGCCATGTCTGGGGGCTGGGCCAGATCTCTCTGACGGTGCTTGTTGAAAGGCGGAGGCCGGCTGGCCCGGAGACCCTGCGCTACGGGATGTCTCCGGGGCCCGCCAGCTCCGTGGGCTGTGAAGTCTCCCCATTGTGATGTCAGCAGAATGCCCCCATGCTCGCGTGGTTCCCCCTTCCTTCCGAGAATCCGCCTGCAAAGCGTGCTGGGTGCTGAGGGACGCCGCTGAGCGCCAGCTGCTCGGCCTAAAGGTGATGGGAGCTGTGAGCCTTCAGCACCTCGAGGAATTTGGCTCAGGAAGGCTTGGCAGAGTCAGGCCGGCTCAGCGGCTGGGTGGGAGACCACCAGAAAAACCAAGGGGGCTGAAGGAATTAACAGCTGCTCTCCTGAGACAGTGCTGAGCCCGGTGTCCTGGCATGGTGGAGTGAGCCGGTGCTGGACTGCAGGGGAGAGTGTGCATGATTTTAGGGGGGGAGGCTCCCTTGCCTTGCAGTCAGTGCTGACCCCAATGCCCCAGCATGGTGCTTAGGGGTGCTGTGCGGCAGGGAGTGGCCCAGGTGGCTCAGTAGGAAGTGCTCTCCCCAGTGAATTTGCACTGATCCTAGTGCCCCAGCGTGCGGCTGGCGTTGGTGGTTCACTAGGGAATTCCTGCTGGTACACCACTTTGAACATGTGAATTGCTGTCAGTGTTAATAAATAAGGAGAGGTGAGGCCACGTTCCACTCAGGTGATCCCGTTCTAGCTCTCCCTGGGTTTGCAGCCAGGATGTGAGACTCCTCACTCTGTGTCCCGAGCTGCTGGGGAGCGTTACTGGGTGCTGGCAAACAGTCTGTGCATAAAGAGCAGAGAGCAGCAACGTGGAAACACCCCTACCTGGCCAGGTGTAACACAGAGGAGAGAGAGAGAGTGTGTGTGTGTGTGTTTGTTTGTTTTTTTCCGGGGGGTGTCATTCTCCATCGAGGACAAGTCTGAAACTGAAGCAGGAAAAAATGTATTGGTGAAGATCTTTTGGGCAGCGGAGAGAGCAGGCAGGGAGGATGTGGCGAGCCCATCCTTGGGCGCGGGGTCATTCGAGGCTGGAGTGGATGGGGGACACTGAGAGAACCGCTGAGAGAGAACCACTGTGCCGGAGAGATCAGCACCAAGAACCTGCTCCCAGGCTCCACTTGCAGACAATGAAAGACTCCCCTGGATTGCACTGGGTGTTGGAGCCAGCCCTCGCTCCCCCCAGAGGTGCTCTCCGAGCTGAGCATAAGACTAGCCAGGATGAAAATAAGCAGACGTAAGCCTCGGTCGGAAGCCTCGGTTGGAAGCCCTTTTCGGAGCTAGAATTGGAAACTGCCTCGGGGGGACACATCTGGGAGACTCGGCTATTCCCCGAGTCGCAGCTAGGTTCCTGGGACCGTACAGAGAAGGAACAGTTGCTACACCTCCTGGCTATTCACTTGCGTGTTTCAGATCTGAAGACCCTCCATGGCTGGAGTCATACAGTGCAGAGAACTATTGATGTTATTCTTCCCTCCACCTAATATGCAAAACCCAGAACTGCTGCTCTCTGGCACGTTGACTGCCTAGGAAGTTGTGCTGAAAGACACTGGTGGGTCCTAGGGGCTCTATGGAGTTTGTTTGCTAATGGGTTTTACAAAGCCCTGTTCATAGAAACGCTCGCAGGAAATTAAGGGGTGAAATCAATGGCAGCAGCTCTTTTGGTTTGGACTGAACCTTGGTCCCACCATCCATGGTCCCACCATCCCATGCATCGGCACCAGCTATCCTCACCCTTCCTGACCTGCCTTGGTCAAGCTGCTGCCCCTTCCCAGCCTGGCCCATCCTCTGACTCTCCCGGCTTTTCCCTTTCTGCCCTTTCCCTTCTTGTCTCCTTTCCTCTGTCTATTTCTGGGTTTGCTCCCCACTCCTGCCTCTTCTCCTTTCTCTGTCCAGCTCTCTCGCTCTCACCAGCTCCAGTGCTGCTCCTGATTGTTCTTCTCTGCTGTGTTTCTACCAGTGCTCACAACATGCCTGTGGCTGGCCGTCCCACCCCACTACCTCCACTTTAGGCCACCCTTCCCCATTGCCGGCTAGCCCGAGCCTTCCCCAGCTGTCTGGGCTTTCTTCTTCCTTCCATCCCTCACCCAGGGACTGGTTTCCCTACCCCACTCCCTGGGTGAGGTCATGAACACTGCAGGGAGCAGCACTGTGTAGCCCCAACTGTGGGGGGGAAAGTAGGAGAATATAGGTCAGGATCCCGCATGAGCAACAGTCATACCCTGCCATCGGGTCCCCCCCACGGGGGGAATCTCTTTGCTAGGGCATGCAAGCCAGGGGGAAACCGGCTAGGCTAGGGCCATTGGCTGAAGCAAAAGATATATTATGGCCAGCACCCACCCCTAGGGCTCTGCAGAGGAGCATTTCTGTGAATGGGAAGAGTAAGAAAGTCAATGACATTTTAAAAGAATGTATCCAGGTATCAGAGGGGTGGAAATGTACCATGGTTTGTGAATAGGATTTTTCTTGTTTTTATTTTACTGAAGTAACAACAATTAACCTACAGCCGTCAATGCAACACAAAGTAAAAGCTAGCGATGCTCTTGTAAGGTAGGAAAATCAACCCTCCAGGCAGACTGAAGACACAAATGAAGGCTGTGGAAATGTGGGAAGAAAACATTGCACTGAAAGGAGCATGGACTGGGCTCAGGGAAAGGAGAGAATGTGTCGGGAACGGGGACATCTCGTGCCTCGTGCTAGGATCCAGTGGATCCCGTTAAAAAGCAGATGCCGGCTAGAGTAATTTTACTGAGACTGGGTCCAGCCTCACTTACACGAGGGGAATGTCCATGGTGGTGAGATCAGTCAGGCCTCCTGCCGTGGTGTGAGCCCTGCTCTCCACTCGAAGGGCTCCCCTTGGAGTCACTTGGAGCAGGATTGGGCCCTGGGAGGAGTGTAACTATGGGGGTAGTGACATCCATCAATGGCACCAACTCTACATAGGCAGGCGGCATTCAAATGGCAGCCAGAGCCTGAGCTGGGGGCTACAGAGACCCTGGCCCGGGTGGCCTGGAAAACTCAGCTGGACCTTGATGAAGGCAGGGCGGCCTGGGACCCTTGATGCAGGTGGGTCGGGACTCTGAACTGGGTGGATCAGGAAACACAGCTGGAGACAAGATGTGAAGGAGGCGAGGCCCCCGGCCAGGCCCCAATGTGGAGGGGGAGATGGGGCCCACGCCCAGGCCCCAAGGCAGGGGGAGATGGGGCCTACGGCCAGGCCCTGAAGCAGGGGGAGATGGGGCTCGCGGCCAGGCCCCGAGGCGGGCAGGGGGTGATGGGGCCCGTGGCCGGGCCCC